>NC_036841.1:3063450-3064390 GCF_002910315.2 Salvelinus sp. IW2-2015
ATCAACTCTGCTGATTCCTGAAATTCACTCAACAGTTATTGTTGACAAACTTTGCGGGTTTCTATACACCTGGTCGTCTTCCCAATTCCCAATTCAAACCTTACAATTAGTTCTGAGATATGTCATAGGCCAGTCGGTCTCCAACAAGGCTGTCTCATATCAAATCCATGTCAGAAGTGGAGTAGGGCTTCAAGCAAGAACTATAACAGCAAGTCTGGATATATGCCTACTACTTTTAAAGCATATTGAAAAAATATCCTATAGTTAGCACTTTTTCTCAGTAACCATACATACACTTCACTACAATAATTCTGCATGAAAGGGACGAAGAGCATGCATCTGTGTTTAAATGATCCAAAGTTCTCAAGTTGTATTGTCCATGCACAGTAAAGTGGGAAATGCCTTTTTGCGAGCTCTTTTTCCCACACAATGCAGTAATTCAATATCAATGTTCTATTACTTATAAATAAAGTAAAGTAGACAAAAACACATTGAAGAAATTAGACATTAAGAAGAAGATGAGAAGCTTAGTAAGCTTATATACAGATCAGTTCCAAGGGTTAGTGCAATAACCATATGTTACATGTTCAGGTACACTGGAAGTGGTGCGGTAGATATGTACACGTGCAATTTTTTCACATTTGTTAGGTTACAGCCGTTTCTAAAATTGATTAAATTGTTTTTTTAGCAATCTACACACATAACCATATGACAAAAAAGCCAAAACAGGTTGTTAGAATTTCTTGCAGATAAAAAAAAAATGAAATAAACTGAAGTCAGATTACATAACAGTACCAGTCAAAAGTTTGGACAACACCTACTCCACTCAAGGGTTTTTCTTTTCTTTTTACTATATTTCTACATTGTGGAATAATAGTGAAGACATCAAAACTAATGAAAATAACACGATAATGAATGACTGTGTACACAAAACGTCTTA
>NC_036841.1:3064415-3163994 GCF_002910315.2 Salvelinus sp. IW2-2015
AGGTGTACACGTGCAATTCTAAGTGTACACTAACATGTATCAGTGTATGTAGTCTGTTCCTGTTCGTGCGTTCTTCGTATATTGTAAGTTCTCAAGTCCAGGTCTGTCTACGTCGTTTTGTTGTTTTTGTATTTCTCAAGTGTTCTTAGTGTTTCGTCTTTGCTTTAATAAATATCATTATGTATTCATCACCCGCTGCGCCTTGGTCCGCTCATTCACCACAAGACGACCGTTACATATCCAGAGTAAAACAAGTCCTATATTGACATAACCTGAAAGGGCGCTCAGCAAGGAAGAAGCCACCGCTCCAAAACCGCCATAAAAAAGCCAGACTACGGTTTGTAGGAAAAATGTTTGGGTCATTTGTAAAGGTGGCAAAGGTGTATGTAAACTTCCGACTTCAACTGTAGATGGGTCCGACCACCATTAATCAAATAAGATCTGTCTTATAAATTAGGGTTATTTTAGATGGGTCATTGTCCTGTTGAAAAACAAATGATAGTCCCATTAAGCCCAAACCAGATGGGATGACGTGTCGCTGCAGAATGCGGTGGTAGCCATGCTGGTTAAGTGTACTCTTGAATTATGAATWAATCACAGACAGTGTCACCAGCAAAACACCCCCACACCATAACATCTCCTCCTCCTTGCTTTACGGTGGGAAATACACGTGCTGAGATCATCTGTTCACCTACTCTGCATCTCACAAAGACACGGCGGTTGGAACCAAAAATCTCCAGGGACAAATCTCCACTGGTCTAGTGTCCATTGCTCGTATTTCTTGGCCCACTTATTTGGGCTGTATTTTCTGAGGATGGTAACTCTAATGAACTTATCCTCAAATAGGGCTATCTTCTGTATACCCCCCCCCCCCCCCCCCCCCCCCCCCCCCACCTGTATACCCCCCCCCCCCCCCCCCCCCCCCCCCCCCCACCACCACACACACACACACACACCTTGTCACAACACAACTGATTGGCTCAAAATTCAACAAATTAACTTTTAACAAGGCACACCTGTTAATTGAAATGCATTCCAGGTGACTACCTCATGAACCTGGTTGAGAGAATGCCAAGAGTGTGCAAAGCTGTCATCAAGGCAAAGGGTGGCGATTTGAGGAATCTCAAATAAAAAATATATTTTGATTTGTTGAAGACTTTTTTGGTTACTACATGATTCCATATGTGTTATTTCATAGTTTTGATGTCTTCACTATTATTCTACAATGTAGAATGTAAAGAAAAACCCTTGAATGAGTCGGTGTTCTAAAACTTTTGACCGGTAGTGTAGCTTTGACCATGGGTTGATTAGTTGTTTTGGTCTTTGGCTGCTGCAACACAATGTCTGTACCATGCTGCTCTGGGACCAGGTTTGGTGACAACTACTATGCACATGTTGTTGATTATCATTTCTAATACACAGCTAGATGGCTTCCCATCCATCTTCCCATCAGCCAGCTGGGAAGACTACCGGCAAAACAACGTCTGACCAGAACATAGCCTGCTGTACCTGACTGTTAGTAGCCAATAGGCAGACATCATAATGTGACTGACCAAAACATATCCTCTCTGGGCCTGACTTTTGTTATCTTCACYGTTGATATGTTTTTCTCCATGCTGGTCCCTCATAATGAGAATGGTGATGAAATACTTGCTAGAACTCCTTTGTGGCTAATTAGCTCTTTTTGAAAGTCATTAATTTTTTTTATTAATTATTCATCATTCTGCAGTACCTTATGATCATTGTTTGTTTTGAAAAGCAACAACAATTCGTTGCTGTACAGGGAGAGCCGGGGCTCAGTATTTGCTCTCTAATATCAGGTTTAATTAGGCGAAAGTTAGAGAGAGATCTGAGTTGTCCTAATGAGCCCCTCAGCCCCCAACCAGCTGGTGGTGAWGATGCTCAATGGCCACATGTCTGACACTCCTTCTCAGACAATAAGTCTCATAATTATATACTGTATATCTCTATTACAAAAAATGATCAACAACTACTAGGCCACTACTGTACGTCCCATAATATGACCTCATACCATAGAGGTCAAGTTGCATTGCTCTTTTATGTATCGCCCATGTATGGTAAGCAAAATTACGTTGACAAAACATCTTCTCCATATGAAGTTAGGTTCGTTTTAGGTTCTGAATTAAAAGGTGAAAAGATGTCTTTTAAAATACGTATTTATGGACATTGAAAATAAATATTTTCCAGATGTTTCAAATAAATAGTTAACGGACGTTGAAATTAGGTTAATTTTCAGTTCTAAAGGAAAGTTGAAAATACATATTCCCCGGACATTGAAATCAGGTTCATTTTCACTTCCTAATGAAAGTTGAAAAGACGTCATTTACAGACATTGAAAATACAAAATGTTTTGGTCATTGATTTTATGTCCAAATTTCAACTGCACATGGATTCTCAATGAAGTAAGCTTCATATCACGATAATATTTTTTTAATCAATTTAATATTGGAAAGAGGAGCCAACAGAAGATCGCAACATAGAATATTTATTAGTGTTCCCAATGACACAGGCACTTATGTTAGCTTTTTCAAATGCTTTAAAGGGGCAATCTGCAGTTTGAACTATAACAAAGAASCACCCCACCATTGATTTTGTAAACAGTTGARGGATGGGCCTGGAAAAATGTAACCACTCTCAAACTCATGGACAGAAATATGGATACAAGGACTAAAATTGTAGTTTTAACCATGTTTGAAGCAAACAGTATTTGTTTCTTATTTACATTGTTTACAAACAACGGAGTAAAACAAGTTTATGTTTTGGGTTCTGAAGGGGAATGAAAGTTGAAGTAAGCTGCTGTGGCATTTATAAGTTCTATTCTTCAAGAATCAATAGGTATTTATAATTMATTTAAAAGTCTTAAAATGGATGAAGAAAGTGCACATTTCCTCCCTTTGAAACTAGCAGTGATGACGCTCAAAGTAGTACAATTTATTGAATAAACCAACAGACCAATTCAACTACAATGTTTTCAGTAATGGTTACCAAAATATATTTTTCTTGCTGTGTCTGTGATATGTTGTTGTTTATCTACTCTATGTAAGGACAGACGCTGGAGACGAGAAGCAAGTACAGGGAGTGAACATTTAATGGAAAACGGACATAAAACAAAACGCRGACAGCGTCTGGACAGGGGGAACAACACGACATTACGACAATAATGCTGACACGGGGAACAAAACTGAGAAACAGACAGATATAGTAAGGGGCAATCAACAACGTGAAGGACTCCAGGTGAGTCCAATGAGCGCAGATGCACGTAATGATGGTGACAGGTGTGCGTAAAGAAGGGCAGCCTGGCGCCCTCAAGCTCCAAAGGGGAAGCAGGCGTGACAGTACACCTTCCACTAGGGGCGGCACCCGGCGTCCCACCTGGGCGAGCCTGATGGGCCCGGCCGATGCATGGGCGCTGGACTAGCCGGCTGATACGTGGGAGCCTGACGATCTGGCTGAGGCGTGGGAGCCTGTCGAGCTGGCTGAGGCGTGGGAGCCTGTCGAGCTGGCTGAGGCGTGGGAGCCGGACAGACCGGCCGAGGTATGACATGGGATGGGAGCCTGATGAGCCAGCTAAGGCGTAGGAGCCCGACGAGCTGGCTGAGGCATGACGTGGGATGGGAGCCTGCCGAGCCAACCAAGGCAAGGAAACCTCTCGAGCCGGCTAAGCCATGGAAGCCCAACGAGGCAGCTGAGGCAGCCCCGGTTCAATCGGCAGCGGCACCCGGACCCGACACCACCACCAAAAACTAAAAATAAGAACTCCCTAATGCACAGCACAGTTTAGTTCAGTAGAGTACATTAGAGTAAAGTAGSGTACAATACAGTACATTATACTGTACTATAATCTACTGTGCTGTACTGTAGTCTACTGTACTGAACTATACTTTACTTACTCTACTTTGTTCTACTTTACTKTACTGTAATGTACTCTACTGTAGTGTGCTGTCCAAAATTTGGACACACCTACTCATTCAAGGGTTTTTCTTTATTTTTAAAWTKTTCTACATTGTAGAATAACAGTGAAGATATCAAAACTTTGAAATAACACATATGGAATCATGTAGTAACCAATTTTGTTTTTTATTAAGTTCATAGTTTTGATGTCTTCACTATTATTCTACAATGTAGAAAATAGTCAAAATAAAGAAAAACCCTGGAATGATTCGGTGTGTCCAAAATTTGACTGGTAAATGATTGGTTACAATTTGGTCCGATCCGGACCACGTTGGGAAAACGTTGAAAAAAATAGTTTCCCAAAGGATGTCTTCGTCGGTGCGTGCTTAGTGGGGGGTTTATTTTAATGTTATTTCATTAGGATCCCCATTAGTCGATGGCGACAGCTAGTCTTACTGGGGTCCAACACATAACAAAAAATACATTGCAGATCAAATACTTTACAATTTACCGTTCAAAAGTTTGGAGTCACTTGGAAATGTCCTTGTCTTTGAAAGAAAAGCTATTTTTTGTCCATTAAAATAACATAAAATTGATCAGAAACACAGTGTAGACATTGCTAATGTTGTAAATGACTATTGTAGCTGGAAGCGGCTGGTTTTTAAAGGAATATCTACATAGGCGTATAGAGGCACATTATCAGCAACCATCAATCCTGTGTTCCAATGACATGTTGTGTTAGCTAATCCAAGTTTATAATTTTAGAAGTCTAATTGATCATTAGAAAACCCTTTTGCAATTATGTTAGCACAGCTGAAAASTGTAGTGCTGATTAAAGAAGAAATAAAACTGGCCTTCTTTAGACTAGTTGAGTATCTGGAGCATCAACATTTGTGGGTTTGATTACAGGCTCAAAATGGCCAGAAACGAAGAACTTTCTCCTGAAACTCGTCAGTCTATTCTTGTTCTGAGAAATGAAGACTATTGCCAAGAAACTGAAGATCTCGTACAACGCTGTGTACTACTCCCTTCACAGAACAGTGCAAACTGGCTCTAACCAGAATAGAAATAGGAGTGGGAGGCCCCGGTGCACAACTGAGCACCAGGACAAGTACAAATAGTACCCGCAARACACCAGTCTCAACGTCAACAGTGAAGAGGCCAGCATTCCGGAGTCACCTCTTCACTGTTGACGTTGTGACTGGTGTTTTGCGGGTACTACTTTTCTTTCAATAACATTTCAGCTTTTAATTTGTTATTAATTTGTTAAAAGAAATCTAAAAACATAATTCCACTTTGACATTATGGGGTATTGTCTGCAGGTCTGTGACACACAATCTCAATTGAATCCATTTAAAATTCAGGCTGTAACACAACTAAATGTGAAAAAAGTAAAGGGGTGTGAATACTTTCTGAATCCACGATATGGTAGAGGTTGAAAAGCCATGACACATACATTTTTTCAACAACAGGTTATGGTAAATAATATCAAAGGCTGCACTGAAATCTAACAGAATTTCTTTCAACACATCATAAGTCATTTGTGTCAGTGCAGTACATGTTGAGTGCCCTTGTCTATAAGCATGCTGAAAGTCTGTTGTTAATTTTTTAACAAAGAAATAGCATTGTATTTGGTCAAACACCATTTTTTCCAACAGTTTGCTAAGAGCTGGCAGCAAGCTGATCGGTCTGCTGTAAAGGCTGCTTTACCATTCTTCGGTAGCGGAATGACTTTGGCTTCCCTCCAGGCCTGAGAACAGATCACTTTCTCTAGGCTCAAATTAAAGATATGACAGGGGCCTCCCGAATGGCGCAGCGGTCTAAGGCACTGCATCGCAGTGCTTGAGGCATCGCTACAGACCCAGGTTTGATCCCAGGCTGTGTCGTGACTGGGAGTCTCATAGGGAGGCTCGTCCGGGTTAGGGGACGGTTTGGCCAGCGGGGCTTTACTTGGCTCATAGCACTCTAGGGACTCCTTATGGCAGGCTGACCTCGGTTGTCAGTTGAACCATGTTTTCGCCCACACATTGGTGCAGTTGGCTTCCGGGTTAAGCGGGCAGGTGTTAAGAAGCACGGTTTGGGTTTCGTGATCAGGTGGCAGCGTGGTAGGCACAGCTTGTCCCATGAATGAATCACAAAAATGTAGGATTAGCTGATAACTACGAAAAACAAACATTCTGGATAATATAGAGAATCTTAGAACTATTTATTGATCAGCATTTTGATATGCTCGAAAAAGAAACACATTGAAGTGAACAAGAGAATACCTTTCCTCGAGTTCTGGAGTGAAACGGGAGGGAAGCCGCCATCTAAAATATAAAATTTAACATTGGAGCGGGACGTTTTTATAACTTTGTGTCCAGAAGATAGAGCATTGCTTACAAGCATGAGCGAGCAGTTAAAAAAAACTGGATCTATTGCCTGGGCTACTGGGGGAGGTTGAGGCCTTAAAAACAGGAATGGATTACAGTAATAAAATGATGGAAGAAATAGGAGCGGAAAATAATATATTGAAAACTACCGTGGACTCCCTAAAATACACTACAGAGMGGCTACGGTATGATAATAAAACAATGAAACCCGAATTACTTGATCTAAAGTGCAGAAGTATGAAGAATATTGTTATAATGGGAATAAAGGAGGATGAAAATGAAAACTATCAGTCAACGGAGGAAAAAGTCAAGGTGTTCATGAAACGTAATCTCAAGATGACAGACACACAGGACCGAGGTAAAGACAGTTTCAAGTAGGATATTCGCGCTTTCAAACCTCAATAGCTTTCAAACCACTTGAGCCACAGACTCCAAATAAGTGTCATGATGTTGGAAAAATTGCACACTACATTGCACAGGTCTTATTTTCACGGTTTGGACATTAACTCACTTTCCAAAGCTAATAAACGTGGAAATGTGAGCAGCATTTTGTATTCCTAGTTGAATTAGTTAGGGAGCGTAAACAAGTACAAACTTTTTTTACATTCAAATTTCAATAGCTCTTTGGTCATGTGACCTATTGACTTCAAACAAGGTTCAGAATGTCCACTGACTACCCTTCTATATTGCAAACCCTTTAGTTTGTCCATTTTCATCTCACACCATTTACATTCATTTTTCAAACTTTCAAATTTCAATAGCTCCTTGGCCATGTGACCTATTGACTTCAAACAAGGTTCAGAATGTACACTCAGTGTGCCTACACATTGCACACCCTTTAGTTTGTCCATTTTCATCTCACACGTTTTTACGTTCATTTTTCAAACTTCAATCGCTTCTTTGTCATGTGACCCTCTGACTTCAAAGAAGGTTCAGAATGTCCACTGACTTCCCTTCTATATTGCACACACTCTTGTTTGTGTACTGTAAAATCACGCACTGTAACGTACATTTTTCATAGGTTTACATTTCAATAGCTCCTTGGTCATGTCAATTACACACCTAAGCGTGCTGTGGATATACACCCATATTGCATAACCTCTAGTCATGTATCTTCTTCTATATTGTTTTACATTAATATTAGTTTGACAATTAGGAGGTTCAGTCCAGTGTTGTGTTTACCCTTTTCTTTAATATTTATCTATAATAATTGGTAGTTCTAAGTACTTATTTTCCCTGTTTTTTATTTTTCCACAGAACTTAACAGCGGTACACAATAGGAGAGAGACAGATATCTCCTTTTGTCATTAATATCAACCATAAAGGAAAATGACAAAGTACTAGAGTCATGTTATTAATTGTCCAAAGCAGGGATGGAGAGTGAGCTAAACGACTACCGCCGCGTAGCACTCACTTCCGTCATCATGAAGTGCTTTGAGAGACTAGTCAAGGACCATATCACCTCCACCCTACCTGACACCCTACCGACCCAATAGGTCCACAGACGACGCAATCGCAACCACACTGCACACTGCCCTAACCCATCTGGACAAGAGGAATACCTATGTGAGAATGCTGTTCATCGACTACAGCTCAGCATTTAACACCATAGTACCCTCCAACTCGTCATCAGCTCGAGACCTCTGGGTCTCGACCCCGCCCTGTGCAACTGGGTCCTGGACTTCCTGACGGGCCGCCCCCAGGTGGTGAGGGTGGGTAACAACATCTCCACCCCGCTGATCCTCAACACTGGGGCCCCACAAGGGTGCGTTCTGAGCCCTCTCCTGTACTCCCTGTTCACCCACGACTGCGTGGCCATGCACGCCTCCAACTCAATCTTCAAGTTTGCGGACGACACTACAGTGGTAGGCTTGATTACCAACAACGACGAGACGGCCTACAGGGAGGAGGTGAGGGCCCTCGGAGTGTGGTGTCAGGAAAATAACCTCACACTCAACGTCAACAAAACAAAGGAGATGATTGTGGACTTCAGGAAACAGCAGAGGGAGCACCCCCCTATACACATCGACGGGACAGTAGTGGAGAAGGTGGAAAGTTTTAAGTTCCTCGGTGTACACATCACGGACAAACTGAATTGGTCCACCCACACAGACAGCGTTGTGAGAAAGGCGCAGCAGTGCCTCTTCAACCTCAGGAGGCTGAAGAAATTCGGCTTGTCACCAAAAGCACTCAACAAACTTCTACAGATGCACAATCGAGAGCATCCTGTCGGGCTGTATCACCGCCTGGTACTGCAACTGCTCCGCCCACAACCGTAAGGCTCTCCAGAGGGTAGTGAGGTCTGCACAACGCATCACCGGGGGCAAACTACCTACCCTCCAGGACACCTACACCACCCGATGTCACAGGAAGGCCATAAAGATCATCAAGGACAACAACCACCCAAGCTACTGCCTGTTCACCCCGCTATCATCCAGAAGGCGAGGTCAGTACAGGTGCATCAAAGCAGGGACCGAGAGACTGAAAAACAGCTTCTATCTCAAGGCCATCAGACTGTTAAACAGCCACCACTAACATTTAGTGGCCGCTGCCAACATACTGACTCAACTCCAGCCACTTTAATAATGGGAATTGATGGAAATTATGTAAAAATGTACCACTAGCCACTTTAAACAATGCCACTTAATATAATGTTTACATACCCTACATTACTCATCTCATATGTATATGTATATACTGTACTCTATATCATCTACTGCATCTTGCCATCTTTATGTAATACATGTATCACTAGCCACTTTAAACTATGCCACTTTATGTTTACATACCCTACATTACTCATCTCATATGTACAGTCGTATGAAAAAGTTTGGGCACCCCTGACAATTTCCATGATTTCCATTTATAAATAATTGGGTGTTTGGATCAGCAATTTATTTGATCTATCAAAATAACTGATGGACACAGTAATATTTCAGTAGTGAAATGAGGTTTATTGGATAAACAGAAAATGTGCAATACGCATCAAAACAAAATTAGACAGGTGCATAAATTTGGGCACCCCAATAGAAAAATCACATCAATATTTAGTAGAGCCTCCTTTTGCTAAAATAACAGCCTCTAGACGCTTCCATGGCCTCTAATGAGTGTCTGGATGAAGGTATTTTGGACCATTACTCCTTACAAAAGATCGCCAGTTCAGTTAGGTTTGATGGTTGCCGAGCATGGACAGCCCGCTTCAAATCATCCCACAGATTCTCAATGATATTCAGGTCTGGGGACTGGGATGGCCATTCCAGAACATTGTACTTGTTCCTCTGCGTAAATGCCCGGGTAGATTTTGGCAGTGTTTTGGGTCGTTGTCTTGTTGAAATATCCAGCGCTGGCGTAACTTCAACTTTGTGACTGATTCTTCAACATTATTCCCAAGAATCTGCTGATATTGAGTGGAATCCATGCGACCCTCAACTTTAAACAGAATTCCCAGTACCGGCACTGGCCACACAGCCCCACAGCATGATGGAACCCCACCAAATTTTACTGTGGGTAGCAAGTTTTTCTTGGAACGCTGTGTTCTTTTGCCGCCATGCATAAGTCCCTTGTTATGACCAAAAACTCAATCTTTGTTTCATCAGTCCAAGCACCTTATTCCAAAATGAAGCTGGCTTGTCCAAATGTGCGTTTGCATACCTCAAGCGACTCTGTTTGTGGCATGTGTGCAGAAAGGCTTTCTTTCCGCATCACTCTCCTGTTTTTTGTGTTGTGTTTGTTTTTTTTTTTTTTTCATTTTGTTTTTTTTTTTACTAGTCTGTCTTTTTTGTTTGTCTGTTTTTGTGTTTTTGTCTAATTTATGGATCTTGCTTATATGGTGTAATGGTTCATATTGTTGTCATTTTTCTAGTTTTGTATCTTTATTTTTGTTTTTTTCTCTTTGATTGTCTTTTTTGCTATTGGTTGTTCTATGTAGTTTGTATGTGTATGTTTATTTTTGGTTTTTTTGTGGTGTCTTTTTTGTTTTTTTTTTGTGTAGGTTTTTGGTCTTGGTTTGTTGGGTCTGTTTTTTTTATGTTTTTTTTAGTTATCCTGTTTTTTCTCTTTTTTTTTTTTTTTACCTTTTCTTATTTTTCTTTGTTTCGTTTTTTTGTTTGTTTTTTTTTTTTTTTTTTTTCTGCTGTTTTTTTTCGTTGCCTTTCTTTTTTTTTTGTTTTCTTTTGTTGTTTTTTTTTTTTTGTTTTTTCTTTGTTTTTTTGTAGATTTGTTTATTTTTTTTAATCTTTGTGGTCTTTTCTTTTCGGTCCACGTTTTTTTTGCGTTTGCCTTGGTTTTAACTATTAGTAACTGTGGGCCGTGGGGTGGTGTTTTCTTGTTTTTTTTTTTTTTTTTTTTTTTTGTGGTCTCATTTTGGCTTTTTTTTCTTTTTTTTGCTCGCACTTTTATTGTGGCCGTTGTTGTTATCACTAGGGTGATTTTTTTTCTTTTTCTGTTGTTACTATGTTCTTTTTTTTTTTTTTTTGAATTTATTTGTTTTTTTCGCTGTGGGATGTATTTCGGTGTTATTTGTGCTTTTGTTTTTCCGTCTTTAACCATAGTTGAACAATCCTTTTGTTTGCGTAAGGTCAGTGTTGTGAGTTGTGTTTGAGGGCCTTCGCTATGCTGCTGGCTATCGTTGCTGTTTTCTAGAGGTAAGTGTTATTAGTAGAGACAGACAACTTTTTGTAGTAGTTGGCTGTTTTCTTTATCTTTTTATTTTAATTATTAATTTTTTTTTTATTATTATTGTTGTTGTTTTTTTATCTTTTTTTTTTGGTTTTTTCGTATGATTGTTGGTGATTGGTTCTGACTTTTGTTCTATTGAAGTTCCATTAGGCTTTAAGTTGATGCTTCAGACCATTATGTTGTTTCTCATATTTTGTTGTGTGTTTTTTTCTGCAAGTTTTTTGTAATGCATTTGTTTTTTGCTTTTTTATATGTTCTGTTTGTATTATCGATTTTGTTTGTAGTTTTTTTGCTAAATTGCTATTGTTTATTTTTCAGAATTGAGCTGTTTGGTATTGAGTGTTGTGGCTGCGTGCGTCATGGCGGATTCTGTGTGGTGTTGTTGTCGTGTTGGTGGTGTCGGTAGGTTTGTGGTTTGGTTTTTTGTTGGTTTTTGGAATGTTTTGTTCGTTCTTTGATTTTTTTTGTGGGTTGTTTTTTGGTTTTTTTTTCTCTGTGGACTGGGGTTTTTTGGGGTGTTAATGGTTTTCTTTTGCTTTGTATTTTTGTGGTTATGAGGTGGTTTTTGCAATTTTTTACATCTTTTTTTTGTATATTTTTGGCCTTTATTGGCATGGGGGTTTGTATGGTTTCTAAATATTTGTCTGGACATACCCCAGACTCAGATTTTATTAGAAAATGATGGCATGCCACTGTGATCATTTTCTGTGACGACAGAGTAAATTATTATGCAGCCTCAGAGGGGTGCCCAAACTTTTTCATACGACTGTATATTACATTTAAGTAATTTAGCAGACGCTCTTATCCAGAGCGACTTACAATTGGAAAGTTCATACATATTCATCCTGGTCCCCCCGTGGGGAATGAAACCCACAACCCTGGCGTTGCAAGCGCCTGCTCTACCAACTGAGGCCACACGGTACTCGATACCATCTACTGCATCTTGCCTATGCCGTTCTGTACCATCACTCATTCATATATCTTTATGTACATATTCTTTTTCCCTTTACACTTGTGTGTATAAGTAGTAGTTGTGGAATTGTTGGTTGATACTTGTTGGTTATTACTGCATTGTCGGAACTAGAAGCACAAGCATTTCGCTACACTCGCATTAACATCTGCTAACCATGTGTATGTGACAAATAAAATTGATTTGTTTGAGTGAGCTAGTGAGGTAGGCTGCAGTGGTTTGGCTGGTCAAACAGTATACTGAACATGTAACCACAGTAATGGTGGGCCAGTAAAATCATGAATAAAAATGTAATATTGACAAATTAAACAGAAATTTGTAGACCTTTAATCTTTTCCAACATGTCAACAGACACTTTACTTCAAATAAGTACGAAACATTTCACAGTGTTAACTTTCTCTTTATTCCTGGTTGATGTACATGTCAGAGCTTCTTCAGTGTGGATGGGGTATAGCATACATTTTCAACAACACAGACTGCACTTCCAGTTTGTGTTCTTTACTCTGTTGAACTCTTTTGTTTCATTCCGAGGCACAGCACATGGAACCTCAGTTGGCATGCAAAACATTCAATCAAACAAAACAAAGCGTAACACGTTATAAATAATATCAAATATCAATGCAGTATGACGAACTGCCATCCCTTGGTGTTATATCATAAATTGTCTTGCATGCTGTCACTGTTGTCAAAAGATTATAAACATGTTAAATAAAGTTACTAACTCAGTCAGTCTTTGGACCACATCCAGGTTCTTTATCAGTSGCACACATGAAGCAGTTGTTGGCTTTGTTGAACTCTGAAATCATAGGCATGAACTGAACATATGGCTGTCACCACAAAACTACATAAAAATAAATAATTTACATTTACTTTGAATTAAATGTCATTACATACCAGACATTTTTAGTATATCCTCAGCCATTWYTTTTCGCAGTTGCTCCATGTGTTTTTGTGAAGGTTCYATATCAATTTGGGAGGGGATGTTGGSGAAGTTCTGTGCAACTTCCTTGGCCATCTACACCAACAAATAAAATAGAGTTTTTGACCTAATTGTCACATAACAGCTAACCATTCATTATTGAAAATATAACTATCAAACCTGCATTACAAAGACCCCGCAGCTGAAGGTGTCCTGCTGCATAGTGGGAGTCATTTCCCCTCCATGTCCACTTTATGTCCTCGTCTTTTCCATGGCAGGATCTTCTCAGTTTGAAGTATTCTCTTTTTTATGTAAACATAATGGAATTCTGATTAGTTATAGGAAAATGAATACACAGGCCAAAATTGTATGCTGTTTTCCTTATCACTATAATCTAGTAATTTCCTTTATGCCCCATTTTACACACAGCCTAAATTATAGGCACTGAACCATTTACAGGACAATAATAAAAGTAGCATATAGGATCCAAMCCTATCACAGAGTGAATAAATGTAGAGAGTTTATAGACTTTAAGAAAAAAATATTAAGTGACAGTTTCATCAGTACGTGCTTAAAGAAAGTCATATCACAAAGATCACAGATGACAGTGCCCACCAAATCTATGACAATAGAGAATGTATTGTAAGCACCCAAGTGTGTTAAAGTGTGTTTGTCAAAATAATATCTGAAAATGTCAGTTGTTGAACATAATACTTGAACATAAATGTCAGTTGTTGAACAAATTGCAATAGCAATTTATGATATATGCAGTTGAGAAATATTCCATGTACCAATACTACATGTAGGACGGACATTCCCACATACAGTATACACATACATAGAGGCATTTTTCAGATATGATTTTACCAGTCAGAATCCAGAATGGATATGACAATGTGGCCAGCACAGGATGTAATACACCCTTACAACAATCTACTTTTTTATCTTCTTGACTTCTTAGCTGGTAAACTGCTACTGTTTGTCAAGAAAAGAGACCCAATTAGGGGTTAGTGTACTCCAGTAAAAAAAGGCTGGTTTAGATTAAAACTATTGCCCTGTGTCCTCGTTCATAGGGGCATGAGAGACTAGTCAGTGGTAGAATTGAGTTGGTACTTTATTGGCCCAAACACCCACAGACCCACAAGGTTGAGGTTACTCATGGATAGTAATTAGTAATATTTGTTTTTGTTGCATTGATGCACTGTCCAAGAATAGGATCCAAAGTGTTAGGAAATATTTGTTCCCATAAATACAAAGGAGGATGGCTCTCCTCATACTTTGGCACTTTAGTCAGACTGCCAGACTGTGTAAAAAAAATGTATGATGGGGCCGGCAACGGAGTTCCCATTGACTAAGCACCCCAGAGCCATTCAGGAGAGAATACACAAGTCAAGGGTGCCAATTGAAAGTCAAGGGGTGTGTCTGTGCCTTTTGGATTACTCTCTCTTTACAGAGAACCCCTGTGGTTCAAGTGAAGAGCTACCCTTCCCCTTTCAGTCTGCTCTGCGCATGTCTGAAAGTGACAGAGCCAGCAGCCAAGAGAGTTTTTCACAGTATGWCATMAAAGATGATTACACTTATGAATGTATGTAAAATGCTAATATGTATTAGATCCAGTACAATGGAATAAATAAGACCTGAATTTGAATGTTCCGATTCCTCCTTCTCTTTCTGTCCAGCAGGGTCAACCAAAGACACTTGGCCTGAAGGTTCATGCAGATACTGGGAAAGCAATATAGAAATGTATTGATCCCTTAAATGATTTTACTATTAAATGACCCATATCACAACCCTCATACCCCTTCACAAAAATGTACCTAAATCAAATTTGGAAAAAGGATTTTACTCACAATGAACTTCCAGTGGTTCTGGTTCACATTGAAGAAACTCATGACAGCATTGTAGTTACTGAAGTTCACCTGAAATAAATAATTTCACATGCTTGCCACTAAGCCAAAAATAAAAGTATCAATAGTTAATCCTTTAAAATTCCACTAACAGATTGTATTAGTACCTTGGGCAGACTTTGCTGCGCACTAAACTTCTTTCTCCATTTAGAATGACGTGGGCTGGGTAGTGATTTAGGATGTAAATCTTTGTCCCGTGACCGCAGCTTTTTGTGGTTGCTTGAAGGTACCATTCGATTGTCTGTATAACGAGAGAAAGTAAAACCACAAATGCTTTGAATGTGAAGAAGATTATACAAATAATTAAGCATAAACTAAAATACATAGACGTTTCAGAGAATATTGCTTAGTTAGAAGGATTGTTTATCGAGATTTAAAACAAACGTAATTACATTTGCCTTTGTTTTTATTTGTCTAATATATTCTGTCTACATGCAATTTATTGGGTCATTGTCACATTCAGTTGAAGTCGGAAGCTTACATACAACTTAGGTTGGAGTCATTAAAACTAGTTTTTCAACCACTCCACAAATTTCTTGTTAACAAACTATAGTTTTGGCAGTCGGTTAGGACATTTACTTTGCGCATGACACAAGTCATGTTATATAGTGCGGTCCCTGCCGGCCGATGTGAATCGGAAGGATAAGCTTTTAAGATAAAACTTWATAAATATGAATAGATTTAATATAGGGCTAAGATAAAGGATTATATAATTAAAAACCTGCCTAGGTTCTCTATTGGAATAGGCCTTTATGATCCTAAAAKAAATCTCAATATGAAAAATGTAAAGGATTATTATTCTTCCGATACACACCGGCAAATGGATGGATTAGGTATTGTCAACAGGGTTGTTGTCTCTAGTGTGTGGCAGGCTGGTTAACACTGGGATAAAGGGATTCAAGTTAACGGTAGAACTATTACAATAATTGGCTTATGGAAGCACTTCTCAAAGCGAGAGAAAGGTATAGTATATATTTCTATATAAGCCATTTATGCTACCTTTTATATTATTGATCCTAATGATAAGGCCTAGGTGTAAAACAGCCTTGGGGATAGAGCAACGACGCTTGAATAGAAAACAAAATGTGTGTGGGTGGAGAGAGGGTTGGTTTTACAGGTTTACTTGCTCTGGATTGTCAGTACTGCATGTATTCTTGGCTGTCGTGCTGTGGCTGTGTCGGAATCGATGGGTATGCCTTCCCATAAGTGAGTGCCCGCGGTTGGCTTGCGGTCGGCTCTGGCACAGCCATGGCACAAAACAACAGGATATAATGTGATGCCTAAGACACATTTTTAGTTAGTCATTAGCGGCCGTTAGAACCTTGCTTCCTTTTTATGTCGGAATACAACAGGATACAATGAGGACTACATGAAATATGTCTTGCATGTAATGGACATAACAAAGCACTGGTCTTGTGATATATTTAGGTTGTTTCCTCTTCATTATTATTATTATTTTTGAACAATTGAATCCAATGAACTGTGCAGGGTGGGCTGACATGCTTATAGCCTTGCTAGGCCTTTCTAAATATGAGCATGCATTTATAAGATTGTGCTGTTATTATTTCTATTAATATGATCTATTATTGTTTTTTCTGACTGTTTTCCATGTTATTTGGTTAGTTCTCTTAAGCATCCTCATAGATATTTATGTTATCATGGGACTGCCCATATTTTTCACATGCTCTGAATACAACAAGTGTAGACCTTACCGTGAAATGCTTACTTACAAGCAAAGGCGCGTCATGAGTCAGGGAGATGATCTGATAGTCTTAGTGACAACAGACCTAGATATGGGGGTAGGTTTTAGTGGGTGGAATATTAGGAATATTTGAGGTTTACAAAGTTGCAGCTATAGTATGCTTTACAGTGTAAATTATTATGGTACAACTATATGGACACTTAATAATCATTGTGCTTTTTAATGGTAAGTTTACAAACATTGGTTGTGGTAAGTATAATTGAAACTTGGGTATTATTATGGAAAGTGTGGAAATAAGTACATTGGTACAGCAGATCCCCTTATTGTATGGGACACTTTCAAATGTACTTTTAGAGGCCATTCAATACAATACTCATCGTTAAAACAAAATCAGTTTAGGTCAAAAGAGATGAGACTGATAAAGGAAATAGAGGAAGAAACAGAGCAGGTAGATGGTAATGGAAACTGTACTACAGAGGCACAAAAAAAGGTTAGACGAAAAACAAAAAGAATTGGAGGTACTTATTCAAGAACGATCAAGTGTAATGTATTACAAAAATAAAGCGAATTTGATGGGATATGGTGAAAAATGCAMAAWWTTTCTTGAATYTTCAACATAGAAATTCTACCAAAAAGAATTTACAGAAACTCGTTACAAATAATCAAGGTATCCATGATTCACCAAATGATATTTTAAGCATATGTCTCCTCCATTTCCACTGAATGTCAACTGTAAGGATTTCTTTCCTAATAATAATAATAATAATAATAATGTAAAATTAACAAATTTACAGAAAGACCTGTGTGAAGGCCAACTTACAGAAGAGGAACTTTTTGAGGCAATAAAATATTTTCAGTCTGGAAAAACACCAGGGCTTGATGGTATACCAGTAGAGGTATATCAGACCTTTTTGAAGTACTCAAAGACCATTATTAGCATGTTTTAATTACTCTTATACAAATGGTAGACTTTCAGGTACTCAACAAGAACGTTTGATTTCGTTAGTACTAAAACAGGACCCAGGTGGTGAGTATACAGATCCAATCCATTTAAAAAACTAGAGGCCTCTAACATTTCAAKGTTGTGATGCGAAAATCCTGGCGAAATGCATAGCACGTAAAATATAAAACATTTTTACCAGATATTGTTCATCCTGGTCAGACAGGTTTTTTACATGGACAATATATTGGAGATAAGATAMGATAATTACTTGAAACAATTGAACATTATGAAACATCGAAGATACCAGGCCTGGTCTTCATAGCAGATTTTGAAAAGGCGTTTGATAAAGTACGACTAGAATTTATATATAAATGCCCGGATTACTTTAATTTTGGTGAATCTCTTATAAAATGGGTTAAAGTTATGTACAGCAACCCCAGGTGTAAAATTAGATCCAACAAGAACATCAAGKGGTTAGAAATCCARGGGATAAAAACAAAAGTGTCAATGTATACCGATAACTCTAGTTTTTAAATCCGCAATCTGGATCCCTGCACAGTCTCATKGAAGRTCTTGATAACTTTTCTAGCCTCTCTGGATTAAAACCTAATTATGACAAGTGTACCATATTACGTATTGGATCGTTACAAAAATAGTGTTTACACTACCTTGTAGTTTACCATTAAAATGGGTGGATGGTTAAGKAGATATACTTGGTATTCACAACTCAAAAAATATAAATGAACTTACCTCTTCTCAACATTAGATCACCTTTGATGTGAATGTCTGATACATTTGGGGGTGAACTGCCTGTCACTAATTTTAATTGGAGGGACACTGATTCATCAGTAAATTAATCAGTAAAGTAACTCGAGGATGATATTGAAATATTTGTTTTGCCAGAAAAAAACTGTGGACGGATGAGTTCAATTTACGTAACCTTGTGCTTGAGCCCCCTCCTGAAACTTCAGGCAATGTCTAGTTGGCACATTTCAGGAGACAGTAAACAAATCAATRCATCTGTGTGATGGGAAGCTGCTTGTTCTGTGGCCTTAAAAATACCCMTGTGACTCTACAGGATTCAGGAAGCACAGTTGGGCAAAGGAATASAAGACTACAGCAGAAACACAGCATACAAATTTGAAACTATTTTACCACTAGGTGACGACAGAGACTTACTTTTTGTCGTAAAGAATTCTGGTAAAGTTTAAAATTATTTATTGAGACTTTAATACATCATATACATTTACCTAATATAATTTATTTTAGTTGAAGAGTAATAAACGATATTACAAGTAAAATGCAAGCTATTAGACAATGCTGTTTGTGCTACTGGGGGACGGACTTCCTTTTGCTCCTGACCAATATGGCCGCGCTCAGAAGAAGCGTTGCATGTCTACATTTCTTTAGGTAAATATCTTTATAATAACAACTGCATCATTGCACCCTAATTCATTGTATTCGTACGCAAACAGAAACAGTTTCGTCTTAGATAAGTATCGAATTGCTGTAATCACTAAAGCTTGCTAATATCAGTGTTGTTGTTTACTCTCATTACCTTGCAGGAGCACAGCAGCGAGTGTCCTCAACAGTAGGAAACCCTTGCGCCAGAGGCTCGTGCGTTTCAGAGATGTTACCAGAACGAGCTTGGTCTCTTTGAGTGTTGGCAGTGGACTGAGCGCTGTCCCCTTCATGCAGGTAAAGGACCATTTTCCCTCTCTTGCGCGCACGCGCGGGTCACTCATCACTTTATATTAGTGTCATTGAATAATGCTGAACAACTTGAATAAGGCTGACATCATATACAATGCATTCGGAAGGTATTTAGACCCCTTGACTTTTTCCACGTTTTGTTACTTTACAGCCTTATTCTAAAATGTATTAAATAAATACAAATCCTCATCAATCTACACTCAATAARCTATAATGACGAAGCCAAAAGAGATTTTGACATTTTTGCAAATGTACAAAAAAATAAAAAACATACATACCTTATTTACACAAGTATTCAGACCCTTTGCTACGAGACTCGAAATTGAACTCAGATGCATCCGGTTTCTATTGATCATCTTTGGGATGTTTCTACAACTTGATTGGAGTCCACCTGTTGTACATTTTATTGATTAGACAAGATTTGGAAAGGCACACGCCGGTCTATAAAAGGTCCCACAGTTGACAGTGCATGTCAGAGCAAAAACCAAGCCATGAGTTTGAAGGAATTGTTTGTAGAGCTCCAAGACAGAATTGTGTCGAGGCACAGATCTAGGGAAGGGTACCAAAACATTTCTGCGGCCTTGAAGGTCCCCAAGAACACAGTGGCCTCCTTCATTCTTAAGTGGAAGAAGTTCAGAACCACCAAGACTTCCTAGAGCTGGCAGCCCTGCCAAACTGAGCAATTGATGGATAAGGGCATTGCTCAGGGAGGTGACCAAGAACCTGATGGTCACTCTGACAGAGCTCCAGAGTTCCTCTGTGGAGAACCTTCCAGAAGGACAACCATCTCTGCAGCACTTCACCAATCAGGCCTTTATGATAGAGTGGCCAGAAGGAAGCCACTCATTAGTAAAAGGCACATGACAGACAGGAGTTTGCCAAAAGGCACTTAAAGACTCTCAGACCAGGAGAAACCATTTTCTCTGGKCTTATGAAACCAAGATTGAACTCCTTGGTCTGAATGCCAAGCGTCACGTCTGGAGGAAACCTGGCACCATCCCTACGGTGAAGCATGGTGGTGGCAGCATCATGGTGTGGGGATGTCGTTCATTGGCAGGGACTGGGAGACTAGTCAGGATCGAGRGAAAGATGAACAGAGCAAAGTATAGAGAGATCCTTGATGTAAATCTGCTYCAAAGCGCCCAGGACCACAGACTGGGGTGAAGGTTCACCTTCCAACAGGACATCGACCCTAAGCACACAGCCAAGACAACGCAGGAGTGGCTTCGGGACAAGTCTCTGAATGTCCTTGAATGGCCCAGCCAGAGCCCAGACTTGAACTCGATTGAACATCTCTGGAGAGACCTGAAAATATCTGTGCAGCGACACTCCCCATCCAACCTGACAGAGCTTGAGAGGATCTGCAGAGAAGAATGGGAGAAACTACCCAAAAACAGGTGTGCCAAGCTTGTAGCGTCATATCCAAGAAGACTCAAGGCTGTAATCCCTGCCAAAGGTGCTTCAACAGAGTGCTCAGTAAGGGTCTGAATACTTATGTAAATGTAATATTTCAGTTATTTAAAAAAAAAGAAATATATGAAAGCCTGTTTTTGCTTTGTCATTATGGGGTATTGTGTGTGGATTGATAAGGGGGAAAAACWATTTCATCCATTTTAGAATAAGGCTGTAACGTAACAAAATGTGGGAAAAGTCAGGGGGTCTGAATACTTTCCGAATGCACTGCACATGAATGCCTTAATCGTAAAAATCCCCCCTTTCAGCTCATATATTGAACTTTTTCTGTTTCTCTCCCTATCCAGCAAGTGGAGAACCTCTCTCATGAATCCCTGATCCGAAGCGCATCCTCTATGGTTACAGACAGTGCAAACACTTACCTCTCCCAGACCACTCAGGCTCTCGTAGACTCCATCACACAATATTCCATAGTAAGTACCTGAAGGGGTCATAGTGGATTTTTGTTATCGTATATGCTAAGATGTACAGTGTGATAATTATATCCATAAATATCAAATGCTAATTTAACCAGTAAGGCAATSGCATCATGCTACCKAAATGACCCTTCATGTTTTTGACCGTTTGTTTTGTTTGCGTTGTCCTCAGGCTCTCCATACCCTCATCGCCCTTCAGAGGAGATATCTGGCTTCACTGGAAAAACTCTCCACTGCTGAGGAGGATGCCATTTGGCAAGTGATCATTGCCCAGCGTGTTGAAGTAGGTGTATGAAATGTGTCCTCAAAATAAACCAAAAATACACTGTTGTCTTAAGTCATCTTTCAGAAAAAATATATGTTCCTGTATTTTTGTATCCAGCCATCTGGAAAAGCTAYGTCTTTAGGGTGTCTTGTTTATTTCCAAAGAACTTTTAACTTGATTTACAATCTAAAATAGTAAACGCTTTAGTCACTCCTGTTTGCCTTTTCAATTTTTAAAAGTAAATATGGTTTGAGTTCTATAAACTTCTCAAGAATGTAATGAAATGTTCTGATGGGTTTCTCTCTGTTCTGTCAGGTTGGTGACAGACTAGATGAATGCAACCGCTTCGAGTCAAACTGGATTAATGCCGTCAACCTTTGTGAAATGGCAGCTGAGGCAGCATACAACACAGGTATGTTTATTACCAGTGACATTACTGAAAAGGTTGTGTTAAACATGTTTGTGACTGTCCATCAGTGTTTTGTTACTTGTCATGTTTTTGTTTGGACGCGAGGAAGAATAGCTCCTGCTTCGGCAAAAGACAATGGGGTTCGAATAAACCTGTTAGTGAATACAGCTTTGTGATGGTAAAGAASACTTAAACCTCCAGGTCACCATGTACTCTAATTCCCATGATGCAGCACAATAGAGAAATGATGGACAAGGGCACCTGCTCAGTGTCACCCGTTATCATCATGGATTGAAGGTTTCATCTTCGGCCCCTTTCTCTGTTATGGTGAAATTTGACTAAGACCACCGTCTTATGTTTGTTTCCCAGGAGCTGAGCATGCATCCATCACAGCCAAGACCAATTTGCAGGTGGCCAAGGTTCAGGTGGAGGAGGTCCGGCAGATATCTGTGGATGCTGAGAGGAAGCTGACTGAGACCCAGGCCGAGGAGATCCAGAKGATGGCAGAGTATGCCTTCATAGAGAGTGGCGGTGATGACGTGCATGAGGCTTACCTCAGAGAGGACTAAGACTAATCCTGAGAGTAAAACAAGTTTGAGTAATTTATTGTGGTTTAAATCCTCAACAAGTAGACAGTACACAGTCCATCATTTGAGAAGTTCAGGAGTTTTGAGTCATTGGGGTTGTTGTTTATATAAAATTATTATGATAAACAAAAAGAATGTAGAGAATTTAGTGGTGAATTGAATAACACCAATATTATTTAATAACACAAAGTTATTATATTTTAGTGGATGTAATGTCATGCTTCCTTGTTTATAAAGCTGAGTTGATCACAATTTCATGCACTTATTTGAATTTGAACTGTAACATTAAATTATAATATTTATTTGAATACAGCTATGAATAACAACTTCAAGTCTTTAAACTGAAAAGAATAATTGACAATCAGGGTATCCTAAGTGAATTGTATGGACTATGGTCAACATAGCAGTAGAGTATGGTGGCATTTGTTTATTTGTATTTTATGATATGTAAATTAAATAACTTTATAATAAAAAGTATATTTTCCATATAGCTGTTTGGATTGTATTCTGTTTCTTTTGGTTTATTGGACATTTTCTCCAGAGTGAATATACTTGTCAGTATGGATTTGAATACTCAAAGTTTACAATACAATTCAGCTGAAGAATAAAAAATAAAACAATTGTCTAACTTTTACAGAGAAGGAGGGAAGTTAATATTTATCTGCATGTTATGGGGTTGCCTGAGAGTCCGTGTGAGTTCTGTAAAAATGTGGTATTTGGCAGTAAGGATTTTTCTTTACTGTTAATTGTGGGTGAGACTAGATGTCATAGTTGGGAACTGTGTCTCTGCCAACCTGAGAGACAAATACCATATGTGGTCCTCTTTGGGACATATTTTGTTTACAAAAGTGGGCTGTTTTCCCCTCTTAACTCTGCATAAAACCAGTGACGTCATTTGAGACATTCATTGACCAATCTAAACAAGGTGCCAACTATTTTTAGGGTTTCAGGTACTTTTTATGCCAAGAAGAACTTCATTTTTTGCATGTTGTCAGAAAACCGTTTTTTATATACACATCTAGTAGTTGATGGCAAAGTGCTGTTTTTTTCCCTCACTAATTTCTCAGGATTTCTGAAAGAGGAAATATCAAAATGTTTCTTGGTACTTGGATCTGCCCCTCCACCATGTCTTTTATGTCTGCCCTTTCACTCAACACTTTTTATTCTTTGCTAATAATCCGCACACATTTCCTCCTCACAGCTTTCAGTCTATTTTGCTAACCCCTGCTGTCATCACCCAATCCACCATGTCACCTAAACCAAGGGCTCTGACAACACACAAAATAACATTACGATACGAGGTCAATGGGTTTGGAAAACAGGTTGATACTTGAATTGGCTTCTCTTTTAGGTCAGTTTATGTTTATTTGACATGTTTATTTCRTTTTTAATATTACCTTGAACATAAGGCAAACCAGTGATCGTGTGTGTAATGTCTGGTACTGTTTCTTTCTTTTGTGAAGAAGGAAATGGTACAAAAACAATTYTCAATCTATGAGAGTGTAATGTGTTGTCCATTAGACACACAGAAGGCTGGGGGGACATGTGAACAGGTGAATGAATGAGCTGAAGATAACTTGTGTCAGCTGTCAAAGTTCATGATGTGGGAAGCAGTTCAAAGCAAAACTCACTAGACTATGAAAGAGCTCTTTGGACTGTGTGAAACATTTGAGCAGCTTTACGGATTGCTTTGTGAATTCTAATTAGACACTTTTTTAATAGACATTTAGTGTTTTACTTTAGTGTTTTACTTTGTCTCATTGTGTGGTAATTGTATGGATTTCTTTAATACTTGATATAACTATCTTTATGAGGTTTTATGGAATCAAATGGAACTGAAACAGAAAATCCCCAAACATAGATAACTGTATAGCATGCTCTGTGTGTTCTTTACTGTTTGACCTTCATGTGTAATATTGTTTTAGTGTAAAAATGTACCTGTAGATGGCAGTCTAAATCTATAATAAAATACAATAAAAGGCTCAATTCAATCAAACCTGGAATTCCAGTATTTCCGTTTTTTCTCAGTGGGGTGTGAGCATTTTTTCGGAACAATGACAGAACTCTGTCTTTAAACTCCTAGTAGATCAATACGTTTTCTTTGCAGTCACTTCACACCAACAGCAAGGTTAAGAAGGTGGAACAGCACTTCTTCAACCTCAGGCTGAGGAAATGTGTCTTGGCCCCTAAGACCTCACAAAATTCTACAGATGCACCATTGAGAGCTTGTTGTATGGATGTATTACCGCATGGTATGGCAACTGCACCGCCTACAATCGCAGGACTCTCCAGAGGGTAGTGCCTTCAGCCCGACGCATCATCGGTGGCACATTGCCTGCCCACCAGGACAACTACAGCACCCGGTGCCACAGGAAGGCCAAAAAGATCATCAAGGACATTGGCCATAGCCTGTTCCCCCCACTACCATCTAGATTCTAGAAGGTGGAGAGTCTCAGACAGAACAGGAATATCCAAGCTGGGACCGAGAGACTTCTATCTCCAGGACATTAGACTGTTAAACAGTCACCACTAGCCAGACTCCGTCAGTAGCCGCCTACTGTAGCATGATGTACTACAGGACACATAATGCTCTGTAATGATATCCTGTGTTAACTTACTAAACAGTTTCCTAAAGCTAACACTATGGTGTCCCGGCTCTATATTCTTACAGCTACCACTGAGTACTCTACCCTGAACCTTAGAGACTGCTGCTCTATGTACATAGAGTCATTGAACACTGGTCACTTTATTAATAATGTTTACATACCGTTTTTCCCACTTTATACTGTACTGTATGTCTACTGCTGTACATATCATTCTTACTGTATATCTTGTGTAAATTCATCTGGTGTATATAYGTATAGATTGTATTTGTATTACTGTTACAGTGCTATTTGGTTTGTTAATTGGATACGTTACGAGATTTMTTGATTTCTTGATGTTTTTTATAATTAAAAAAAAAAGATTATTATTTGTGCACTTGTTTGCCATTTTACTGCATTGTTAGGAGCTAGTCACAGAAGTATTTCGCTGCACCTGCTATAACATCTGCTAAACTGTATACGCGACCAATAAACTTTGACTTGACTAAATCAAGAGGATCAAAAATGGAAGTATAACTATTACGGGCAGAATTATGGCCAATTACTCTCAATAAGCATATTGTGTGCAGAATTCCTCAATCGGTTTCATCACAATCCAAATCCATCTATTCAATACATAGGCTGGTTTGCTCATAGTTTTGTATACGTTCCATTGGCGCCCAGAAACACAGTCCATAAAAGAAGAAAAGACGTAGACGTTCCATATAAGAACACAACTGATATGAATGTATAGGCCGCAATCCACACCAAAGCAAAGCTCTAAAATGGAAGGTCACAATGTTGGAGATGATGACAGTAGGAGTTAGACAGTAGTATTTATTGATTGCCGGAAACAGTGAACACAATTTCACAAATTTTTCTTCTGATGAAAACAATGTGTTAATTTTCGTTAAACAAAACAATTAACAATGAATTTTGTATTCACTGATGACATTTGTATTTAAAGTTTAGCAAAAGGTGGTTTAAGATGTGCAAGTCAGGTACAAAGCAAGTAAATTATCAGAAGTTCTGTAAATCTATTTAAGCATTTGGTCGTTGCCATTCCGCTATAGATATGTTTCAACATAGATCACAAAATTGCTTGTATGAGGTTGAGAAAAACTGTAATTACATAGTAGTTTGACAATACTTTCTCATACCTCAGTAGAAAGCTGCACACTAAGCTCTGGACAGAGAGACATTCATATGACTGGATAATGTCCTTATGTAGCCAAAGCTAACATAACCCTTTTTTAACATGACAATCAATTGTTAGAGATCAGAAATACAGTGCATTCGGAAAGTATAACCCCTTGACTTTTTCCACATTTTGTTACGTTACAGCCTTATTTTAAAATGGATTGAATAAAAAAAATCTGTATAAATCTACATGCAATACCCCATAATGACAAAGCGAAAACAGGTTTTTAGAAATGTTTGCAAATGTATTAAATATAAAAAACAGAATAGCTTGTATACATGTATTCAGACCCTTTGCTATGAGACTTGAAATTGAGCTCAGGTGCATCCTGTTTCCATTGATCATCCATGAGATGTTTCTACAACTTTACCTGTGGTAAATTAAATTGATTGGACATGATTTGGAAAGGCTCACACCTGTCTATATAATGTCCCACAGTTAAAAGTACATGTCAGAGCAAAAACCAAGCCATTAGGTTGAAGGAATTGTTCATAGAGCTCCAAGACAGGATTGTGTCGAGGTACAGATATGGGGAAGGGTACCAAAAAATGTCTGCAGCATTGAAGGTCCCCAAGAACACAGTGGCCTCTATCATTCTTAAATGTAAAAAGTTAGGAAGCACCAAGACTCCTTCTAGAGCTGTACGCCCAGCCAAACTGWGCAATCGGGGAGAAGGGCCTTGGTCAGGGAGGTGACCAAGAACCCGATGGTCACTCTGACAGAGCTCTGACAGAGCTCCAGAGATCCTCTGTCAGGATGGGAGAACCTTTCAGAAGAACAACCATCTCTGCAGTACTCCACCACAGTAAAATGGCGCCGGAAGAAATGGCAGCAGTTTTACTGGCTCCCAACCAATTGTGCTATTATGTGTTTTTTCCGCGTTATTTGTAACATATTTTGTACATAATGTTTCTGCAACCGTATCTTACGGCAGAAAAGAGCTTCTGGATATCAGGACAGCGATCACTCACCTCGGATTAGACAAAGATTTTTTGAACAACAAGCAAGACTCACATGATATTCTCCAAACACCCGGGAGGGCCGACATCCCAGTTATTCGCAAGAGGAAGCGACGCAGCTACAGAGGATGAAGAGCCGGATCCCTCGTCAGAAGGCGAGTAGGAAAGCTGACGTTACCGTCAATATTACTCGCCAACGTGCAATCATTGGACAATAAATTAGACGAGGTACGATCATGAATATCCTACCAACGGGACATCAAAAACTGTAATATCCTATGTTTCACGGAATCGTGGCTGAATGACGACATGGATATTCAGCTAGCGAGATATACGCTGCACCGGCAGGATAGAACAGCACACTCCGGTAAGACGAGGGGGGGCGGTCTGTGCGTATTTGTAAACAACAGCTGGTGCATGAAATCTAAGGAAGTCTCTAGATTTTGCTCGCCGGAAGTAGAGTATATTGTGATAAATTGCAGGCCACACTACTTGCCTAGAGAGTTCTCAGCTATACTTTTCGTGGCTGTTTATTTACCACCACAAACAGATGCTGGCACTAAGACCGCACTCAGTCAGCTGTATAAGGAAATAAGCAAACAAGAAACCACTCACCCAGAGGCGACGCTCCTAGTGGCCGGGGACTTTAATGCAGGGAAACTTAAATCATTTCTACCAAATCTCTATCAACATGTTAAATGTGCAACCAGAGGGGGAAAAAATCTAGATCATCTGTACTCCACACACAGAGACGCGCACAAAGCTCTCCCTCGCCCTCCATTTGGTAAATCCGACCACAACTCTATCCTCCTGATTCCTGTTTACAAGCAAAAATGAAAGCAGGAAGCAGCAGTGACTCGGTCTATAGAAAAGTGGTCAGATGAAGCAGATGCTAAACTACAGGACTGTTTTGCTATCACAGACTGGAACATGTTCCGGGATTCTTCYGATGRCATTGAGGARTACACCACATCAGTCACTGGCTTTATCAATAAGTGCATCGAGGACRTCGTCCCCACAGTGACTGTACGTACATAACCCAACCAGAAGCCATGGATTACAGGCAACATTCGCACTGAGCTAAAGGGTAGAGCTGCCGCTTTCAAGGTGCGGGACTCTAACCCGGAAGCTTACAAGAAAACCCGCTATGCCTGCGACGAACCATCAAACAGGTAAAGCGTCAATACAGGGCTAAGATTGAATCATACTACACGGGCTCTGACGCTCGTCGGATGTGGCAGGGCTTGCAAACTATTACAGATTACAAAGGGAAGCACAGCCGCAAGCTGCCCAGTGACACGAGCATACCAGACGAGCTAAATCACTTCTATGCTCGCTTCGAGGCAAGCAATACTGAGGCATGCATGAGAGCATCAGCTGTTCCGGACGACTGTGTGATCACGCTCTCCGCAGCCGACGTGAGTAAGGCCTTTAAACAGGTCAACATACACAAAGCTGCGGGGCCAGACGGATTACCAGGACGTGTGCTCCGGGCATGTGTTGACCAACTGGCAGGTGTCTTCACTGACATTTTCAACATGTCCCTGATTGAGTCTGTAATACCAACATGTTTCAAGCAGACCACCATAGTCCCTGTACCCAAGAACACAAAGGCAATCTGCCTAAATGACTACAGACCCGTAGCACTCACGTCCGTAGCCATGAAGTGCTTTGAAAGGCTGGTAATGGGGCACATCAACACCATTATCCCAGAAACCCTAGACCCACTCCAAGTTGCATACCGCCCAAACACATCCACAGATGATGCAATTTCTTTTGCACTCCACACTGCCCTTTCCCCCCTGGACAAAAGGAACACCTATGTGAGAATGCTAGTCATTGACTACAGCTCAGCGTTCAACACCATAGTACCCTCAAAGCTCATCACTAAGCTAAGGAACCTGGGACTAACCACCTCCCTCTGCAACTGGATCCTGGACTTCCTGACGGGCCGCCCCCAGGTGGTGAGGGTAGGTAGCAACACATCTGCCACGCTGATCCTCAACACTGGAGCTCCCCAGGGGTGCGTGCTCAGTCCCCTCCTGTACTCCCTGTTCACCCACGACTGCGTGGCCAGGCACAACTCCAACACCATCATTAAGTTTGCAGACGACACAACAGTGGTAGGCCTGATCACCGACAACGACGAGACAGCCTATAGGGAGGAGGTCAGAGACCTGTCTTTTTACTGTTGTTTTATTTCTTTACTTACCTACACACACACACACACACACACATACCTTTTTTTTCTCGCACTATTGGTTAGAGCCTGTAAGTAAGCATTTCACTGTAAGGTCTACCTACACCTATTGTATTCGGCGCACGTGACAAATAAACTTTGATTTGATTTATGATAGAGTAGCCAGACAGAAGCCACTCCTCAGTAAAAGGCACATGACAGCCCGCTTGAAGTTTTCTAAAAGGCACCTAAAGACTCTCAGACCATGAGAAACAAGATTTTCTGGTCTGATAAAACCAAAATGTAACTCTTTGACCCGAATGCCAAGCGTCACGTCTGGAGGAAACCTGGCACCATCCCTACGGTGCAGAATGGTGGTGGCAGCATCAGGGTGTGGGGATATTTTTCAGCGGCAGAGACTTGGAGACTAGTCAGGATCGAGGGAAAGATGAACGGAGCAAAGTACAGAGAGATCCTTGATGAAAACCTGCTCCAGAGCGCTAAGGACCTCAGACTGGGTCGAAGGTTCACCTTCCAACAGGACAACAACCCTAAGCACACAGCCAAGACAACACTGGAGTGGCTTCGGATGTCCTTGAGTGGCCCAGCCAGAGCCCGGACTTGAGCCCGATCTAACATCTCTGGAGAGACCTGAAAATTGCTGTGCAGCGATCCAACCTGACAGTGTCCAACTGTCCAACCTGACAGTCCTTGAGAGGATCTGCAGAGAAGAATGGGAGAAACTCTGTAAATACAGGTGTGCTAAGCTTGTAGCGTCATACCCAAGAAGACTCGCGGCTGTAATCGCTGCCAAAGGTGCTTCAAAAACGTACTGATTAAAGAGTCTGAATACTTATGTGAATGTGATATAATTATATATTTTTTAATTATATACATTTGCAAACATTTAAAAAAGAAACAATTTGCTTTGTCATTATTGGTTATTTTGTGTAAATTGACGAGGGAATAAAACAATGTAATCCATTTTAGAATAAGGCTGTAACGTAACAAAATGTGGAAATAGTAAAGGGGTCTGAATACTTTCCGAATGCACTGTAGCTGCTCATAGTAAGCCAGCTGAATAGTCAGTGATGATAATGATTTACAGTAAGAAATCCTTTTAGTGATAATCTGTGAGAATGCATATCTGTAAAGTGACTGAGGTATATTAGTCTAATTGTGTTCCCTCGCGTCCCCTAAGGTCAAGTTAAGCTGCAGAGAAAGTTCATTATAGGGGAGGCACCACTCAAGCTGTAAATAACAGTGTGCAGCGTCAGCACTGGGATGACCTTCATCCTCCCCAGGCTGCTCTTAGATGGCCAAAGAAGGAGAAGGAACAGCGGGGAGGCGGGTGTGGGACATGAGGGTTTGAGGTGTACTAGGGCTGGCTCTCTGGCAATCTCCAATGCGACCAACTGGGGAGGAATGTCAAGTTTAACAAAGGTTGTTTTTACAGACTGTAAAACCAAGTGCCTCGAACATCAGCCTGTGGATGTGCACCTACTGGTCACAGGAAAGGTGGTGCCAATACAGCTCTGACTGCCAGGGAGGAATTGTAATAACACAATCAGACTAAATGTTTAGTGGGGTCTAGAGGTCTCTCAGTGAGTCACCACTGTTACCAAGGTCACACACCATAAAGGCTCAATAAACCATTTGATTCTAGCACATGAGTTCCTTATTATGTTGATATTTTCCATAGGAAAAGTACTATGCTGCCAATGGTCCCACATTCTGACCAGATCTATGCTATACCACTACCAAATCCTATAACCTTAGTATAAAATTAAACGGAAATAAATTATTTGATTAATAATCCCATCAAGAAGCTACTATTTTAAGTATTTCCATTGCACCGAGCAACATTAACATAACATACAATTAATTTCTGAAGTGGTCTGGGGAGAGGGATTGATTAGGATAAATGGGAAGATCTAAGAGAACAAATTATTTTTCAGATACAGCTGTTGTAGGACCTCGCTATGGATATGTCATACACGCCCCAGTGCATACAGAGGTAGAATKAACATATTTATAGATGCAGCCTGCAACAACGTTATAGCTCAGCTTCATATTTGTTTTCTTATGGATCCCTAATATGTCTCTGGTGGTACAAACTAACAAGTGACATATTTGCTGTGTGTCACAGAGAAGCTGTGCTCCAGTATGTTTCTGTTACTGGTTAGTGAGTGTGCAGGGTGAAGGCCTTACTGGTGTATCAGTGCCAGCAATTCTTCATCTGTGTGTGGAATGCCTTTGTGACATGTGACTGCTCTCTCTGCTTGTCTTGCTTGGCACTGTGGCACTACACCAGTTTACTGCTCTAATTCTTCTGTGACACCTTGGGAGGTTGAACTGCCTCTTGATGTTAATATTAACTCTGTCACTTACATTCCCCCATTGTTGCCTTGGAATTTAATGCCTGTGTTTTCGAGCGTATACACAAGTGTTCGTTTTCAGTCTGTGACTTTCTGGGTATATGTTGGTCTGAAAGAATGATGTCATTGTTTATAACTGCAGCCCACTGCTATGAAGCAATTACTTGCTGATATTGTTCTCTCAATATAAGTATTCAAACTATTTTGCTCATATGACTAGGAATCATTGGGGTTTGTTTGTTCTTTATTTGCCAAACAACTGGTGTTCCCTGACAAACATTTGGATTTGCCACTTTCTTGTGTTATCTTGGTATTTTTACAACACAGGAATGCACACAGGAAAACAGACAAGAAAATGCCACAGAAACATTGTTTGGAGAAACACCTTCTGAAATGTGTTGGTAGTAAAGGTGGGTGGTAGCCCAACATTCATTTTCAGGGGAGAATGGGGTATACAGTACCTTCAGAAAGTATTCATACCCCTTGACATATTCCACATTTTGTTGTGTTAAAGTCTGAATAAAAAATGTATTAAATCAATTTTTCTCACCCATCTACACATAGTACCCCATAATGACAAAAGAAAAATATGTTTTTAGAAATGTTTGCAAATTTATTGAAAATTAAATAGAGAAATGTCAAATTTACATAAATATTCACTCCTCTGTGTCAATACTTTGTAAAACCACTTTTGGCAGCAATTACAGCTGTGTGTCTTTCTGGGTAAGTCTCCAAGAGCTTTCCGAAACTGGATTGCACAACATTTAACCATTATTCTTTTCAAATATCTTCAAGCTCTGTCCAGTTGTTTGCTGATCCTTTCTAGACAAACATGTTCAGGTCTTGCCATAAATTGTCAAGTAGATTTAAGTCAAATCTGTAACTCGGCCACTCAGGAACATTCACCGTCTTCTTTGTAATAACTCCAGTGTAGATTTGGCCTAGTGTTTTAGGTTACTGTCCTGCAGAAAGGTGAATTAATCTCCCAGTGTCTGGTGAAAAGCAGACTGAATCAGGTTTTCCGCTAGGATTTTGCCTGTGCTTAGCTCCATCACGGTAATTTTTTTTCCTGAATAACTTGACGCATGTTATGGAATATTATTATTCTGTACAGGCTTCCTTCATTTCACCCTGTCAATTAGGTTAGTATTGTGGAATAACTACAATGTTGTTGATCAATCTTTAGATATTTTTCCTATCGCAGACATTAAACTCTGTAACTGTTTTAAAGTCCACTGGCCTTCCTTCCTCTCTGGCAAATGAGTTAGGAAGGATGCCTGCATCTTTGTAGTGACTGGGTGTATTGATACACCATCCAAAGTGTAATTTAAAACTTCATCATGCTCAAAGAGATATTCAATCTCTGCTTTTTATTTTTACCCATCTACCAATACGTGCCCTTCTTTGCAAGGCATTGTAATACCTCCCTGGTCTTTGTGGTTGAATCTGTGTTTGAAATTCACTGCTCAACTGAGGGAACTTAATTGTATGTATTGGGTACAGAGATGAGGCAATCATTCAAAATCATGTTAAAGACTATTACTGCACACAGAGTGAGTCCATGCAACTTATTATGTGACTTATTAAGCACATTTTTACTCCTGAACTTATTTAGGTTTGCCATAACAAAGGAGTTGAATACTTATTGACTCAAGACATTTCAGCTTTCATTTGGAATTAATTTGTAAAAATTTAAAAAGAAATATGATTTCACTTTGACATTATGGGGTATTGTGTGTAGGCCATTGATWAAAAAAAATCTAATTTTAATCCATTTTAAATTTTAAAAACACAACAAAATGTTGAAAAAGTCAAGGTGTGTGAATACTTTCTGAAGTCACTGTGTGTGATAAAACCATCATTTTAATTGATGAGAAGATTATCAGACCTCATCCAAATGGAGACTTTAGTGTTAATTTAGTGATAACCTGGCAATGGTGCTATGCAATTTGGTTGGATGGAACGTTAACTCCCGACCTGCTGTGTTTTCTTTAAAGGGGCTGTAAACAATCCCAACAGTTGTTTTTTAGACTTAATTAACACTGGTTAAGGGATCTTGACTCAAGTCTTGCCCTCTCCTAAATGTTTATTTGATTCATGTCTGTCAGACAAGGGATCATTCTCAAAGTGATCACAAACACAGGATCGACTCTATTACACAACTGACAGAAATGAAATACCCTGTGAAAGTACAGTATCACAACAAAAATATGCCTAATTGTGAAATTATATTAGGGCTATTCTTGAATGGATGACTGATATAAGATAATTTACAGTGCATTTTTCAATTTCACTTAGTCATTGGTCAATAATAAGGGGTTTAAGTCTAATAAAGGTATATAAAGTCTTGACACATTAACTACTTAGCTATACACTGTCAAATGTATTCATGTATTTACAAAGTGCATAAAAAAAAGGAATTTGTTGACTGATTAAGATGTGTGCCCCTGTCAATCCCAGAAGTGGTATAGCTCACGCGCCCGGGCGGTCGCTATGGAGAGGAGTTGCTAGAGAAGCAAGCAAGCAATCAGCAGTAAAACAGACGTAGAAGCTGAGCGAGGTAAGGAACGAAAGTGCACTGGGAAATCATGGCGAAAAGATTGCTGCTCGATTACCACAAGACTCTGCCGCTCAATGGACTGCAAGCCGCCACAGTTTTGCTTCTCATTTATGGGTTTACCTGTAAGTTATTAATTTTCTTTAACTTCTGTATTTACGAATGCATTTTAAAGTTCTGGATATTGAAGTTGGCATTTGAAGTTGTTGTTGGTAGCTACGTGGTAAAGTACTGTCTGTAGCTAGCTAGCTTTGCTAACGGGAATGCTAATTCTATGGCCGGAATGGGAACGACGTGTGTGCGTGTGTGCGCACAGTCGCGAGTTACCGGTTTTAGTCCCTCAGTTAAAGTATGAACACAAGGCTAGTTAACGTTCTAGTATTTACTCCATTGGCTACTGTACGTTATTACTAACAAATGCAATGAAGTTCACTTTTTCCCCGGCATCTTTCGAATCGAAATTTGCCATCGCAACTACAGAAATGTTGTTTGATCTATTGTGTGGCTCTATTTACAGTAACTTACTACAACAAAATGAAGCCTTCTTATATCGTGTGCTGAAAACTAACGTTAACTAGTGTTAGCTAATCTCAGGTGTCAGACCATTTCGTTTGTTGTGCGCTTTAATTAAGTTTGCTGTTTCTATTCTTTCTCGAGTGGAATGACAGACTGTTCACTCGACTTGCGCAAGCTACTATAGTTTTTTWAATTATTTTTTATTTAACCTTTATTCAAGCTACTATAGTGATAGAACAATGACTGAGACAGATATTTCACTGGACGTATAAATGTGAAGCATCCACTTGGCGTTTCCACTCACTGCCAGATATGGTAGTGAGAGGAAGCCCATTGCATTGGCTGGTGTTGTGCCGAAAAGCTCCCCCTGCCAGAAATTCTACCCCCATCTTCGCGTGAACGCGCACTCACTTAAATTCTTCATTGCTGCGACTTGCGTGCTAGTTTGGATTTCTGATGACTTTAGTCCGCGTTTAATTGTTATATACATTTTTATATGTCGGTTTGATCGCGGTGGAGGAACTAGTAATGTCTGCAGTTTTCGGTTTGACTTTGTTTCAATTGTATTAGTCTATAAATAAATCTCGAGCAATAAATTCGTCATCTTTCCCATGTCTTATTCGACTAGTAGTTGTTCTGAAATGTTTATTGCTTGCCTACATTTTTCTCCCTCTGTTTAATTTAACACACATACATGAATTATTAATTATTAATTTCGGTTGCCTATCCTGACGTGAAGTTTGTTCCATAGAAAATATGACTGTGTGCCACAGAAAGTATTTGACTATCCACAAAATTTAGGAAAATGGGTGGGGTTCGGCAAGGCTATTTTCTTGCCTGCCGAAATTCTCCCCCCCTTCGATCTTGGGACTGCAAGGCATGGCACACTTCAAAATAATTTTGGTAGCTCATGTTGACCAGTAGTGTGTGCCACAGAAAGCAAAATTAGAGTATAAAGTAACATAAACTTTTATTTTAGAAACATKTTGTAATGTTTAAGAAAATAATGATAATACACAAATATTATCACACAAATATTATCACACAATAACACAAAAACATGACAGAAAGTTAAGTTTGTTAACAAACATTTAAATAAGAAATAGAAATTTAAATCTTTGCATAATAAGATATAAAATGACAATAAATCAAATATAAAAAGACAATAAATAACATAAACAAATATTGGAAAGCTGCAACAGAACATTTATGCCAATTTTTATGGAAAGTATTCCAGGTGAAACCATCGCCTGGATCTCAAGCCTAACCTAGTCCTGACAGGCAGCGCAGACATAATCCTCCAATGATGGGATGGTTTTCATAAAGGACTGGTGGAACCATCGTGGGCAGTCACAACCAATCAGAAATTTCTATGAAAAATGTTAATATATTTAAAACATTAAGTACATTTTCTTGAATTACAATTATTTCATTATCAGACAACTGCTTATACAAATTCGTACTCCTAAAAATGTGCCTTTAGAAGTGAACAAGCAATTACCCAGTTAGTGTCTTCCTCATTATTGTCCAGCTCCCCACAGAAGTTGCACAGTTGGCTCAGGTCATCTAGCAAAACATAATGTCAAGTAGTCGATACATCTTGTCAGAAGTTGGATCAAAGATAACCTTGAAATATCCATATAAATGTTTTTTTTTTTTTAAATCTACAATTATATTAAATTAGAAATTGAACATACTAGTGTTTTGGAGGAGAGTGACTGCTATTTCTTCTCTCATGATGTTATTAACATCTTTGTTCCTATTTGAAAAGACAATTGACTCCTCCTTCAGAATACATTCAGCAAACTGGGGAAGAAATTTGTTTCCCCCAACAAAATTATGTTACAGTTAAGATTCTAATTCGCAAGTATACAACGACACAGCTATAATATAATTTGACAGTTCTGTTTTGCCTTTTAGTCAGTATACTTTCAGTAAGTTAATTGTACATTACTTATACTCTCATACTTACTTTCAAGACAAAGACCCCTCAAGAAGTAACATCTTGTTGGCATGGGTGAGGAAGGGTACCACACGCCCATCTGGAGATATTACACCCCTTCTCTCTCAGGAATGATCTGAACATATATGTTAATAAAATTACAGCATTTTGAAACACTTCATTAATTACAATATAGAGATTAATAACAGAGGGGAATCTGAGAATGCAGGGATTCCAGCAGGGTGTGAGTTGAAGTAGTCAAATCTGGAGTTGACAATGGCTGGAATGTAAATGACATGTGATCATCTCGGATTATCTAACATCTGAGAATGGGGAGGCATTCCCTCGAAGAGCATCTCCGTCTTGCTGAATATGTGCTGTCATCCAGGTGGATTGTCACCTGCATATCTGATGTAGGACAATAGATAAGTTGAGTGTCCTGTGACTATGTATATGTACTGTACATATACAGTCGTGGCCAAAAGTTTTGAGAATGATACAAATATTAATTTTCACAAAGTCTGCTGCCTCAGTTTGTATGATGGCAATTTGCATATACTCCAGAATGTTATGAAGAGTGATCAGATGAATTGCAATTAATTGCAAAGTCCCTCTTTGCCATGCAAATGAACTGAATCCCCCAAAAACATTTCTACTGCATTTCAGCCCTGCCACAAAAGGACCAGCTGACATCATGTCAGTGATTCTCTCGTTAACACAGGTGTGAGTGTTGACGAGGACAAGGCTGGAGATCACTCTGTCATGCTGATTGAGTTCAATTAACAGACTGGAAGCTTCAAAAGGAGGGTGGTGCTTGGAATCATTGTTCTTCCTCTGTCAACCATGGTTACCTGCAAGGAAACACGTGCCGTCATCATTGATTTGCACAAAAAGGGCTTCACAGGCAAGGATATTGCTGCCAGTAAGATTGCACCTAAATCAACCATTTATCGGATCATCAAGAATGTCAAGGAGAGCGGTTCAATTGTTGTGAAGAAGGCTTCAGGGCGCCCAAGAAAGTCCAGCAAGCGCCAGGACCGTCTCCTAAAGTTGAATCAGCTGCGGGATCGGGGCACCACCAGTACAGAGCTTGCTCAGGAATGGCAGCAGGCAGGTGTGAGTGCATCTGCACGCACAGTGAGGCAAAGACTTTTGGAGGATGGCCTGGTGTCAAGAAGGGCAGCAAAGAAGCCACTTCTTTCCAGGAAAAACATCAGGGACAGACTGATATTCTGCAAAAGGTTCAGGGATTGGACTGCTGAGGACTGGGGTAAAGTCATTTTCTCTGATGAATCCCCTTTCCGATTGTTTGGGGCATCTAGAAAAAAGCTTGTCCGGAGAAGGTGAGCGCTACCATCAGTCCTGTGTCATGCCAACAGTAAAGCATCCTGAGACCATTCATGTGTGGGGTTGCTTCTCAGCCAAGGGAGTGGGCTCACTCACAATTGTGCCTAAGAACACAGCCATGAATAAAGAATGAATAAAGAATGGTACCAACACATCCTCCGAGAGCAACTTCTCCCAACCATCCAGGAACAGTTTGGTGACGAACAATGCCTTTTCCAGCATGATGGAGCACCTTGCCATAAGGCAGAAGTGATAACTAAGTGGCTCGGGGAGCAAAACATCGATATTTTGGGTCCAGGCCCAGGAAACTTCCCAGACCTTAGTCCCATTGAGAACTTGTGTTCAATCCTCAAGACGCGGGTGGACAAACAAAAACTCACAGATTCTGACAAACTCCAAGCATTGATTATGCAAGAATGGGCTGCCATCAGTCAGGATGTGGCCCAGAAGTTAATTGACAGCATGCCAGGGCGGATTGCAGWGGTCTTGAAAAAGAAGGGTCAACACTGCAAATATTGACTCTTTGCATCAACTTCATGTAATTGTCAATAAAATCCTTTGACACTTATGAAATGTTTGTAATTATACTTCAGTATTCCATAGTAACATCTGACAAAAATATCTAAAGACACTGAAGCAGCAAACGTTGTTGGAACTTAAATTTGTGTCATTCTCAAACTTTGGCCACGACTGTATATATATTTTGGATTTTGGATTTTATTTGTATTTCTATTATGATTATCATTATTGTGTTTTGTGGTTGAGGGGTGGGGGAGGTTGATGGAGATGGTGGAGGGTGCTGGGGTGTCCTATTGGGGAGGAGATTCTTCACGGAGGCACATTCAGTCATAGTTTTGTTAATTATATTATATACATGTATTTTTTCTTCTTCTATTATTATAACTTTTTCCTGTGATTATGGATATGGATATGCACTCATGTTGACTTATATATTTGAATATATTTATTTTTCAACCCAGAGTACACATTTTTGATTTATTTGTATTATTATTTTATTATTTCTACTGTACCTACATTCTTAAAAACTAAAACAGAAAAAGTGTAAAAAAAATGAGGAAAAGCCATTAGAGGGAAAAGCACGATTGGATGGGTGATTGAGGAATGGGTAGAGAGAACAGTAGAGGGCTCTGAAAACTGATTGCGGAAATAACCACTTCCTTTGTGACTGAGTCTAATACTTCTTGTGGCACACATCAGAGGTCATGATAGGTCACCAAAATGATTCTGAAGTGTGCCAGGCCTTGCATTCCCAAGATAGAGGGGGGGGGGGGGGGGATTGGTGCAGGCAAGAAAATAGCCTTGCCGAACCCCCCCCCCCCCCCCCCCCCCCTCAATTTCCTTAATTTTGTGGCTAGAGTCAAATATGTATCTGTGGCACACACTACTGGTCAACATGAGCTAACAAGAGGATTCTGAAGTGTGCCAGGCCTTGCAGTCCCAAGATAGAAGGGGGGGGATTTTGTCAGGCAAGAAAATAGCCCTGCCGAAACCCCCCCCCCCCTTCTATTTTCCTTAATTTTGTGGCTAGAGTCAAATCAAATACTTTCTGTGGCACACATCAGAGTCAAATACTTTCTATAGAACAAACTTCACGTCAGGATAGGCAACTGAAATTAATAATTAATGTATGTGTATTATATTAAACATAGAGGAGGGAGTAAAATTTAGGCAAGCAATAAACATTTCAGAACTACTAGTCAARTAAGACATGGGAGAGATGACACATTTTGGCAAAGAGATTTATTTATAGACTAATACACTTGAAACAAATAGCCAAATTGAAAACTGCAGACATTACTAGTGTCTCCCCTGCGATCAAACCGACACAAAAAATAAAATGAAACGCAGCCTAACGTGATCAGAAATCTCAACTAGCAAGCAAGTCGCAGTGCGCGTTCAAGCARGTCGCAGCAATGAAGAATTGAGTGCGTCCGTGTTCACGCGAAGGCGGGGGAGAATTTTGTCAAGGGGGAGCTTTTCGGCACAACACCGGCAGTGGGAGGAAGATGGAACGAGATCGATTTTGGTCCTATCATTCTGCAAATTTTCTCATTAAAAAACATTTGATCTCAATGCAGTTTTCTGTTCCCATAACTAGAATCTGTGCCGAAAAGAGTGGACAAAGTTTTGTAGACTTTATCCTTTGCCAAAGTAAAAGAAGAATTGCAGTTGTTTTGGAGTTCAAAGGCTAATTGAGTTGTGAAGAGCACACACCCACTTCAGAGTAGGTGTTCCCTAACAGAAATCGGCAAATGTTTACTAGATGTAGGCTTATCCTGGCATGACGTTTTGCTAACCATGTAAATATCTCTCAGACATGGTGACTTTTATCAATATATTCGGCTCTATTTACGCTCTGATTCAAAAATGCTAATTAGCATAAAAGTAGACATCATGCAAGATAGGCTCCCGAGTGGCACAGCGGTCTAAGGCAATGCACCTCAGTGCAAGAGGCGTTACTATAATCCCTGGTCCGATTCCAGTCTGTATCACATCCGGCCGTGATTGGGAGTCCCATAGGGCGGCACACAATTGGCCCAGCGTCGCCAGGGTAGGCCGTCATTGTAAATAAGAATTTGTTCTTAACTGACTTGTCTATTTAAATAAAGGTTAAATMATATGTTTATTCAAAGTCACATAGTCCTAATATATTTATAAAAGTCACATAGTCCTAGAGAGATTTACACGGTTATCAAAACTTCACCCCAGGGTAAGACTACACAAAACGCAGCCCTTATTTTAAGTGTTTCTAAAATCCTCTATGGAAAAATGTATGGTGGAAAAACAAATTAAATCAAAATMAATTTTTATTTGTCACATGCTCCGAATACAACAGGTGTAGTAGACCTTACCGTGAAATGCTTACTTACGAGCCCTTAACCAACAATGCAGTTCCAGAAATAGTTAAGAAAATATTTACTAAATAAACTAAAGTAAAAGAAAAAGTAACAATAAAATTAAAATAACGGGGCTATATACAGGGAGTACCAGTACCGAGTCAATGTGTGGGAGTACAGGTTAGTCGAGGTAATTTGTACATGTAGGTAGGGGTAAAGTGACTATGCATAGATAATAAACAGTGAATACCAGCAGTGTGCTCCCGAGTGGCGCATTGGTCTAAGGCACTGCATCAAAGTGCAAGAGGAGTAAATAGTCCGGGTGGCCATTTGCTTAATTGTTCAGCAGTCTTATGGCTTGGGGTCTTATTGAAACCATTTCCTTGTTAGGTTTTATGGGTATCATGACTCATACTGTAATACTCTATATTAACAAAGTAAGAAAATAAAAAATCCCCCCTCAGATTCCCCACATTAAAATTTTGCCACTGTATCATGTTTCCTTGATATCAAGGGTGACAGTGATTTAGCTAACTACTGGAATCATGATATCCTAAATGACTTGCATTGATTTAACCTCACATGAATCTCCTAATAATACAGACTTTCATTTCCTCAATCTCATTCCACATGTGCTGCTGCTTGAGGAAAAAGAGGGAGTTGAGACTGAATGATGTGAGGATTAAGGAGGCTGGTATACAATGGGAAATTGAGAAATAAAAACAGGAGAAAGGAATGGAACATGTCAGGAGGAGGAGAGGCGAGCAGGGGAGAGAAGCGGAGCCTCTTAAGGCTGGGTGTGTGTAGCGGCAGGGGAAATGAAGACATTTCAGTGACTGAGAGAGGAAAAGCACTGCAGCCGCAGAGTCTGGAAGTATTGACCTGCAGTTGCGCTCCATTCCAGAGCACCTTCCAGTCTCGCTGTCACAAACAGAGCAGCTGGGGAGGGAGGCATACTATACTCCACTCTGTGGTTGAGTYCCAAATGGCACCATATTCTCCTTATAGTGCTCTTCTTTTGACCAGGGCCAGGGCTCTGGTAAAAGATAATGCACAATATAGGGAATAGGGTGTAATTTAGGACGTAACCTATACCATACTATACCCCATACCCATAGCAGGACACAACACACAAACTGTACTACCGTTTATTAAAGTAAAAAATGAACCAGGACAAGTATTAACCAAAGCAAATAACAGTAAATCACTGATCTGTATTATTGTTGTTTTAGTCTGAAGTAATCTGATATGACCCCATTATAGCCTAGATTGGTAATAACTCCCCTTCCACACAACCACGCCTGCATGTATGCTGTCTTTCTCACTCTCTTTACGACCACATTATTTATGGGTTCATAAATCTTGACCATCAGACAGTAGATAAACAGTGCTTAGGAGCTATATTTTTGCAGTAAAAGGTGATGTAGTGTGCAGACTAGTGTTGGACAGTGTGCTAGGGATTCCTCTGACTGTATGGACTGTGGGGGATTTTAAGAAGAGCAGATTTGATAGAGTTGGAAGGTAAACGAAATTTCCTGAATGTGTCATTTTCAGCGCTCCCAGAGTATAGAAAGACTGATGAGGTCGACTGAGGAGGGTAGGGGATAGTCACAGGTGTGGTTCCACCAAACTGTGAGGTCTGTAATTGAAGACCATAGTTTGGTGGTTTCTTCTCTCAGGGCTGTGTGGTTCTTTCGCAATATAAATAAATAATTTAGTAATGGAGCAACCTAAATTACAGGCTCAAGATGAAAATAGATTTGAAAAAAGACATGCAAAGGACAGGTCTAATGCGCAGTACTACAGCATCAGTTTGGCCTTTTGTTTGTAGTAACTTTGAGGTAAAAGGACATCACACTATCGAGCGCGCCAGCTTGTAGTCCTAAAAAACAGAAATGAGTTAGCATTTTTTACATCGGGTTCATTGGCCATTCCTATGGGGGAAATTAATGGGGAAAGAATGGAGTTTTGGGAWAAATGCCAAAAATAAGCTTAACACAGGCTTAGGAGACGTTTTGTTGTATGAGATATCAGTCAGGTAACATTTATGAATTATTAAGCCTTTATGTGCTTGTTTTGATTACATACAGTGCATTCGGAAAGTATTCAGACCCTTTGACTTAAATATAAAATGTCCTCATCAATATACATAAAATACCCCATAATGACAAATCAAAACCAGGTTTTTAGACATTTTTGCAAATTTGCTAAAAATAAAAACAGAAATACCTTATTTACATAAGTATTYAGACCCTTTGCATTCAGACCCTTTCGAAATGAGCTCAGGTGCATCCTGTTTCCATTGATCATCCTTGAGATGTTTCTGCAACTTTATTGGAGTCCACCTGTGTTAAATTCAATTGATTGGACATGATTTGGAAAGGCACATACCTGTCTATATAAGGTCCCACAGTTGACAGTGCATGTCAGAGCAAAAACCAAGCCATGAGGTCGAAGGTATTCTCCGTGGAGCTCCAAGACAGAATTGTGTCGAGGCACAGATCTGGGGAAGGGTGCCAAAAAATGTATGCAGCATTGAAGGTCACCAAGAACACAGTGGCTTCCATCATTCTTAATTGTAAGAAGTTTGGAACCATCAAGAGTCTAACTAGAGCTGGCCGCCCGACCAAACTGAGCAATCGGGGGAGAGGGGCCTTGGTCAGAGAGGTGACCAAGAACCCGATGGTCACTCTGACAGAGCTCCAGAGATCCTCTGTGGAGATGGGAGAACCTTCCAGAAGGACAACCACCTCTGCAGTACTCCACCAATCAGGCCTTTATGGTAGAGTGGCCAGACGGAAGCCACTCCTCAGTAAAAGGTACATGACAGCCCTCTTGGAGTTTGCCAAAAGGCACCTAAAGGACTCTCAGACCATGAGAAACAAGGTTCTCTGGTCTTATGAAACCAAGATTGAACTCTTTGGCCTGAATGCCAAGCGTCACGTCTGGCAGAAACCTGGCACCATCCCTACGGTGAAGCATGGTGGTGGCAGCATCATGCTGTCGGGATGTTTTTCAGCGGCAGGGACTGGGAGACTAGTCAGGATCGAGGGAAAGATGAACGGAGCAAAGTACAGAGAGATTCGTGATGAAAACCTGTTCCAGAGTACTCCGAACATCAGACTGGGGTGAAAGTTTACCTTCCAACAGGACAACAACCCTAAGCACACAGCCAAGACAATGCAGGAGTGGCTTCGGGACAAGTCTCTGAATGTCCTTGAGGGGCCCAGCCAGAGCCTGGACTTGAACCCGATCGAAAACCTGTTTTTGTTTTGTCATTATTGGGTATTGTGTGTAGATTGATGAGGAAAAAAACATTTAATACAATTTTAGAATAAGGCTGTAACGTAACAAAATGTGGAAAAAGTCAAGTGGTCTGAATAGTTTGCCGAATGCACTGTAATTGCGTCAAAATTCACAAAGGGATGTTGGCTGATAAAAATGATCCCATAGAACAACAAGTAAAGATCTCCTAAGCCTGTGTTTACCGAATACCTTATTTTTGTTGTTTATCCAGAAACCCCACAAAAAAAACATTAATTTCCTTAAAGGCTTTGTCCAACGAGCCATGCCAGAGTTAGCCTCCGTTAGTGCCTACAAAAAGGTGCCATTGCTGATGCACTTTATTAGTCTCTCTCCACTTTATTAGTCTCTGATACTAATAAATTACCATTATTTTTCTTCCTCTTATTGGTTAAAGTTCAGAGCCACCCAAACTACACTGCTCAAAAAAATAAAGGGAACACTTAAACAACACAATGTAACTCCAAGTCAATCACACTTCTGTGAAATCAAACTGTCCACTTAGGAAGCAACACTGATTGACAATAAATTTCACAGTGTTGTGCAAATGGAAACAAAAGGTGGAAATTATAGGCAATAGCAAGACACCCCCAAAAAAGGAGTGATTCTGCAGGTGGTGACCACAGACCACTTCTCAGTTCCTATGCTTCCTGGCTGATGTTTGGTCACTTTTGAATGCTGGCGGTGCTCTCACTCTATAGTGGTAGCATGAGAGGAGCCTACAACCACACAAGTGGGCTCAGGTAGTGCAGTTCATCCAGATGGCAACATCCAATGCGAGCTGTGGCAAAAGGTTGCTGTGTCTGTCAGCGTAGTGTCCAGAACAATGGAGGCGCTACCAGGAGACAGGCCAGTACATCAGGAGACGTGGAGGAGGCCGTAGGAGGGCAACCACCGCAGCAGGACCGCTACCCGTCCGCCTTTGTGCAAGGAGGTGCACTGCCAGAGCCCTGCAAAATGACTCCAGCAGGCCACAAATGTGCATGTGTCGCATATGGTCTCACAAGGAGTCTGAGGATCTCATCTCGGTACCTAATGGGAGTCAGGCTACCTCTGCGAGCACATGGAGGGCTGTGCGGCCCCACAAAGAAATGCCACCCACACCTGACTGACCCATCGCCAAACCGTCATTGCTGGAGGATGTTGCAGGCAGCAGAACGTTCTCCACGGCGTCTCCAGACTGTGTCACGTCTGTTCACATGTGCTCATGTGCTCAGTGTGAACCTGCTTTCATTCTGTGAAGAGACAGGGCGCCAGTGGCGAATTGCCAATCTTGGTGTTCTCTGGCAAATGCCACAGTCCTGCACGGTGTTGGGTTGTAAGCACAACCCCACCTGTGGACGTTGGGCCCTCATACCACCCTCATGGAGTCTGTTTCTGACCGTTTGAGCAGACACATGCACTTTGTGGCCTGCTGAAGGTCATTTTGGCAGGGCGCTTGGCAGTGCACCTCCTCACAAAGGCGGAGGTAGCGGTCCTGCTGCTGGGTTGTTGCCCTTCCTACGGCCTCCTCACGTCTCCTGAATGTACTGGCCTGTCTCCTGGTAGCGCCTCCATGTTCTGGACACTACGCTGACAGACACGCAAACCTTTTTGCCACAGCTCGCATTGATGTGCCATCCTGGATGAACTGCACTACCTGAGCCACTTGTGTGGGTTGTAGCTCCGTTCATGCTACACTAGAGTGAGAGCACGCCAGCATTCAAAAGTGACAAAACCATCAGCCAGGAAGCATAGGAACTGAGAAGTGGTCTGTGGTACCACCTGCAGAATCTACTCCTTTTTGGGGGTGTCTTGCTAATTGCCTATAATTTCACCTTTTGTCTATTCCATTTGCACAACAGCATGTGAAATTTATTGTCAATCAGTGTTGCTTCTAAGTGGACAGTTTGATTCACAGAAGTGTGATTGACTTGGAGTTACATTGTGTTGTTTAAGTGTTCCCTTTATTTTTTTGAGCAGTGTATTTTGAAGCAATTTCAATAAGTCTACACAGTAGACACACAACAAACCAAATCTGGCCTTGCTATGTTTTGGAAAAGCAAGACRTAATTGCTATTGGTAAGCTTAGCTGTACAAGGCTTCGAAAGAAGCTGTGTTTTGGGTGCACATCTATGATGTGCAGCTGTTGTATCCCATCTGATCCTCTCTTAATCTCACTTGTGAGGCAGCAGCAGACTCGGTCTGAAATCTCCCAATCACATTAAAAGGCTCTTTTGAAGGAAGACCCATCAGAAGATGAGTGTTGTGCTTTGTTGTGGGAAGCGGCGGCTGGCGGCTTGCTGTGTGAGGAGTGGGTTGGCTGTGTGGGGAGCAGGGTGGCTTTGTAGGGAGCATGCTGCAGAATGTGACTGTCAGAACAGAGGTAGCCATGCTTCCCAATTGGCACCCTATTCCCTATAGTGCACTACTTTAGACTAGCCCCATGGGCACCTTTTGGGATGCAACTGCAGCCATGCAGGCTGTACAGCAGTACCCCGTCCGGTACTACAGTAATAGTCCATTAGTGAATGTAACAGATTGACCTCCAGCCCTGGCATCATGGGACATCCGCTCTTGAACATGGCTCTAACTGGGATTAAACAGTAAGCAATGCTGCTGCCTATGAAGCTGTGACACAGCACTTCTTCCAGAGCTCTGTTTTCCTTTTAGGAAGGAATCGCTATCAGGTTCAGTGACATGATGTTCAATTCATGTCTTTCATAACATGCTGTTGTTTAGGAAGTAGGCTATACTGTTTGATGTGCTGTTTTTTTTCTTCTATATTCAAAGCCCTCTGTTGTTCTGGAATGAACTAAGTCAATCTGAATGTTTCAGTCGCTCTATAAAGTTGTACAGAATCCATTAAACTAGTTGTCTTACGTCTTCATTTTGTGGTGTGCATTAGGCTATTTGCATATAACTACACAGTAACAAAGCTAAGTTTGTAACTTACAATTCAACCATTAGGCTTTTTCATGTAGGTCTTATTTACCTAAACTGTAGTTTCATGCAAAGTAACTAGGCTACATGATGGCACACGGGCAACCTAAGTGTTGCCATTGCTTCTTAGGTTATATTCTGGCTTCTTGGAGTCTTCCATATTTATAACTGGGTGGCATAAATGGCTTTCAGATATTCGTCATGGTTAATGACCATACTGTGAATGAATAGAGGCAACCTTTAAAAACTATTTTGCCCACTGCTGCCTCGCTGTCAGGAATGTAGTTTTTTACACTGGGAGAGCAGATCATAGCAAACACCTGATGCAATTGGGGCATTGTGGTTTAACAGTGAGGTATTAGAGTGGCACAGGGCAGTGTAGGCAGGATGTGCACAGTCAGCAAAGTAGTCCCTCTAGGATAGGAGCTCATGGGTTATGGGAAACTAGTGCGGCTCCTTTTTCATCACTCACTCARCTGTCAGTTGTAATGAACTCGCACACATACAGTGCTAACTCTGTCACGTAGACCTCGGTAACTCCTGCAGACATGCTCTGTTGATGTATGTGATTTGAGGAGACAGTGCTAGTTAAAACAACATACCTTTTGTTTGCAGCAATTTGATTTCCACATGCAAATAGCCTAAAAGCCAAAAGTAAAAATACTTTTATTCTGGGATACAAAGGCGACGCTTTCCAAACATCATAATCACGTCTTTACTCTGAATGTGTCAGTTGGGACACCTTCAAAGTTCAATCAATTAAAAGTTGTCTAGCTTCTTCCATATTTTCGCATGTAATCAGCTCCTTTGAGTGACAGTTTACGTCGGACCTAGCAAATGTGAGGTATGTATCCCAAGCGAATGAATGACAATTGTACTCTTCTCTCCACTTCAGTTCTAGCTCACAAGTACTGGAGGGCCATGTGAATCAAACAAACTCGTCATGACTCGGGAGGGAGCTACTGTGTCCTTGTCCCTGTCACCAAGGACATTACACAAAGAGCTTGTTTGTTTGCAGCGCTCCTCTCTGTCTTTGTAGTTACGCTGGAAGTTTTTAACGAGTGGCTGCCGTGTGGAGGGAGTAATCTGGGGAGCAGAGCTGTAGGGGTAGCAGGGTACAGAGTACAATTTCAGTCTTGTTCTGGGGTCCCTTTTGACGTTGTTTCTCCCCCCAAATGGCACCCTATTCCCTACAGTGCACTACTTTTGACCAGAGCCCTATGGGCCCTGGTCAATGGTAGTGCACTATAAAGGGAATAGGTTGCCATTTGGGATGCATCCATGGTCCTCATGACCTAAAAGTAGAGGCATGTGGGGTGAGTGCAGACCAGGATTTCCAAAAGCCGGTAATAGCCAGCTTTTGGCACCGGCCAATTGTCCGACAGAAGAAAAAAAATCCCATTGTGAAATTATGCTTTTTAGCCTATTCATTGATGGAAATACCAGTTGATGGATATACATTTGACCGGTCATGCTTGTCGGTCTATGGGTTAATTGGCATAATTTTGTGGAATTAAATTGTCGCTTGTGTGTATCTTATTTATCACACGAGCGGAAAATTAGTCAGACAGCGCTTTTATAAACCCAATCATTGCACAACAATTCTAAATGCAATCGTGTGTTTAAAATTTGTGATGCACCGATATTACATTTCCCCCCCCCAAAAAAACGATACCGATATTTAAAATTTGAGCGGCCTTTTAAGCATTCTAGTACAGTTAAATAGTTAACACACACACACACACACACACATGGACGCAGCGATCTAAGGCACTGTATCTCAGTGCAAGAGGTGTCACTACAGTCCCTGGTTCGAATCCAGGCTGTATCACAGGCGGTGATTGGGAGTCCCATAGGGCGGCGCACAGTTGGCCCAGAATTGTCCGGGTTTGGTCGGAGTAGGCCGTCATTGTAAATAAGAATTTGTTCTTAACTAACTTGCCTAGTTAAATAAAGGTTAAACAAAAAATATTACTATATAAAATCAACAAAAGACAATTTGTTAATTTGACAAAAATCTGTTGAAATCACACTGGATGTATTATACTTTGGAATTGCATTGGGGGCATACTTATTTCACTGTACAGCCTTATCCCATGTCATTGATCCACAATCCATAGGTATCAGTCTACTTAGTGACCGAGAACATTACCGTCAAAACTCTGAAACAACTGTGAATGGAGCCACATTTATTGTCAACCTATGTGTATTGAACACTATTCCAGAGGAAAAACAATACTGCGTGGATGTTTTGGAGTCTGATAACTCTGAGGAGGACATTGGGAAAAAATATCTTGGGTATTGAGTAGACTGATACCCCATTTCATTGATCCCCAATCCGTAGGTAAAGCTGTACAGTGCAATATGAATGTCAATACACACAATATGTTATGCTGGTGAATGAGGACCCAAAAGCGACGTAATAGAAACAGAGTCTTTATTCCAGTATTAAACAAATAATGATTCTCCTGGATATTATCGATGGTAAATCCAAAACAGGAAACTGAAATCCTCTCGTCARTAGAGAGGAACGACTGGAGACGCGACCACAGACTGCAGGTCGCTTCAGGAAGGCACAGGCCGTAGCTGACATAGACACCTGCTCACACGCAGCATCTGAAGAAGGCAAAAACACGACAGGGCGGAACAAGGACACAGGACAGCAAACATCAAACAAGAATCCGACAAGGACAGAAGCAGAAAACAGAGGGAGAAATAGGGACTCTAATCAGAGGGCAAAATCTGTCTCTTATACACATCTAGATGTGTATAAGAGACAGCAGTAAACATGGTGGGCTAGGTTAGGAATGCTGTGTTGCACGTGTAGCGCAACATTTTACATGGCGTCATGTACCTACATTATATAGGTATTAGAGGTCGACCGATTAATCTGAATTGCCGATTAATTAGGGCCGATTTCATAACAATCGGATATCAGTATTTTTGGACACCGATTTGGCAGATTTCTTTATTTTTTATTTCTTAATTTTTTTACACCTTTATTTAACTAGGCAAGTCAGTTAAGAACACATTGTTATTTTCAATGACGGCCTAGGAACGGTGGGTTAACTGCCTTGTTCAGGGGCAGAACGACAGATTTTTACCTTGTCAGCTCMGGGATTTGTTTTTGCAACCTTCCGGTTACTAGTCCAACACTCTAACCACCTGCCTTACATTGCACTCCACGAGGAGCCTGCGTGGCAGGCTGACTACCTGTTACGCGAGGGCAGCAAGAAGCCAAGGTAAGTTGCTAGCTAGCATTAAACTTATAAAAAACAATCAATCTTCACATAATCACTAGTTAACTACACATGGTTGATGATATTACTAGCTTATCTAGCGTGTCCTGCGTTGCAAATAATCGATGCGGTGCCTGTTAATTTCTCATCGAATCACAGTCTACTTCGCCAAACGGGTGATGATTTAGCACTGTCGTTGCACCAAACCTAACCATAAACATCAATGCCTTTCTTTAAAATCAATACACAAGTATATATTTTCAAACCTGCACATTTARATAATATTGCCTGCTAACATGAATTTCTTATAAATAGGGAAATTGTGTCACTTCTCTTGCGTTCCGTGCAAGCAGTCAGGGTATATGCATCAGTTTGGGCCGCATGGCTCGTTGCGAACTGTGTGAAGTCCATTTATTCCTAACAAAAACCGTAATTAATTTGCCAGAATTGTACATAATTATGACATAACATTGAAGGTTGTACAATGTAACAGCAATATTTAAACTTAGGGATGCCACCCATTAGATAAATACGGAACGGTTACGTATTTCACTGAAGGAATAAACGTTTTGTTTTCTAAATTATAGTTTCTGGATTCGACCATTTTAATGAATTAGAATTAAAGTAATGATGGAGGGTGCTAAATACAGGGAAATTCTTGAGGGAAACCTGTTTCAGTCTTCCAGAGATTTGAGACTTCGACGGAGGTTCACCTTCCAGCAGGACAATGACCCTAAGCATACTGCTAAAGCGACACTCGAGTGGTTTAAGGGGAAACATTTAAATGTCTTGGAATGGCCTAGTCAAAGCCCAGACCTCAATCCAATTGAGAATCTGTGGTATGACTTAAAGATTACTGTACACCAGCGGAACCCATCCAACTTGAAGGAGCTGGAGCAGTTTTGCCTTGAAGAATGGGCAGAAGTCCCAGTGGCTAGATGTGCCAAGCTTATAGACTTGCAGCTGTAATTGCTGCAAAAGGTGGCTCTACAAAGTATTGACTTTGGGGGGTGAATAGTTATGCACGCTCAAGTTTTCTGTTTTTTGGTTTTATTTCTTGTTTTAACAATAAAAAATATGTTGCATCTTCAAAGTGGTAGGCATGTTGTGTAAATCAAATGATACAAACCCCCCAAAAATCTATTTTAATTCCAGGTCGTAAGGCAACAAAATAGGAAAAATGCCAAGGGGGTGAATATTTTCGCACGCCACTGTACCAGGAGGCCAATGGTGACTTTTAAAACAGTTACAGAGTTTAATGACTGTGATAGGAGAAAACTGAGGATGGATTAACAACATTGTAGTTATTCCACAATACTAACCTAATTGACAAAGTGAAAAGAAGTAAGCCTGTACAGAATAAAAATATTGCATCCTGTCTGCAACAAGGCACTAAAGTAATACTGCAAAAAATGTGGCAAAGCATTAACCTTTTTGTTGTGAATACAGACTGTTATGTTTAGGGCAAATCCAATACAGCACATTACTGAGTATCACTCCATATTTTMAAGCATAGTGGTGGCTGCATCATGTTAAGGACTGGGGAGTTTTTCAGGATAAAAAAATGTATGGAATGGAGCTAAGCACAGGCAAAATCCAAGCGGAAAACCTGATTCAGTCTGCTTTCCACCAGACACTGGGTTATTAATTCACTTTTCAGCAGGACAATAACCTAAAACACAAGGACAAATCTACACTTTCCAAGAAGACAGTGAATGTTCTTGACTGGCCTAGTTACAATTTTGACTTAAATCTACTTGAAAATCTATGGTAAGACCTGAAAATAGTTGTGTCGCAATGATCAACAACCAATTTGAAAGAGCTTGAAKAATTTTTWAAAGAATAATGGGCAAATGTCACACAATCCAGGTGTGGGAAGCTCTTAGAGACTTACYCAGAAAGACTCACAACTTTAAGGTAATTCTATAAAGTATTGACTCTGGGGTGTGAATACTTATGTAAATGAGATATTTCTGTATTTCACTTTCAACAAGTTTGCAAAAATGTCTATAAAAGCTTTTACTTTGTCATTTTGGGGTATTGTGTGTAGATTGGTGAGAAAAAAATAYATATTGCCAGTCAAAAGTTTGGACACACCTACTCATTCAAGGGTTTTTCTTTATTTTTACTATTTTCTACATTGTAGAAAAGTAGTGAAGACATCAACACTATGAAATAACACGTACGGAATCATGTAGTAACCAAAAAAGTGTTTAACAAAACTAAATATATTTGAGATTCTTCAAAGTAGCCACCCTTTGCCTTGATGACATCTTTACACACACTTGGCATTCTCTCAACCAGCTTCACCTGGAATGCTTTTCCAACAGTCTTGAAGGAGTTCCCMCATATGCTGAGCACTTGTTGTAATGCTTTTATTATTAAGGAAGATTTTTATAGTGAAAATGATCTTCCCCAAACTTGAAACTCACACGGTGCGAATGTATGTCAGTTGGGCTCTACACCTGTTTGTAAACCAGATTAATTATTAATGTGCTTAATTTTAAGAAGTTATTTGGCCTCTTTAGTGTGATACCAACCTTGTCAAAACATATAGGTTATAGGCTAGGCTACATGAGGTGTGCGACTATGATTTTGAAAAGTCTCAAAAAAGGCATGCGTTGTTTCTTCCCTTACTACACACACACTGGGCATCATTCACAAGTGATAGGCTAATATTGTCCCCCATCAGACTATTCTTGATTGAATATAATCTGACAGACTTTGATGGTGGCATGGGTTGCAGACTGAGGCTTCTGTGACTGTCATTGTGTTGATGAATTAGGGCCATCTGTCAACAACCCCACTAGGCTACTCTTTACAAAYAGGGGGGATGGATGATAGATGATTGCTCTGCTGTCTTACGACAAACATGATTGTCAGTTAGCTTTGGTTTTTATTGTGACTTTACTCTCTGGATTGTGAAAGCAAGCGATCAAAACAACTGGCCAGTTCTATTTGAAGTTTAAAAAGGAATGCTGGTATATTTCTAATTAGGCTTATCCACAAATCACCCTAAACAATGTCAAGGAGACAAGGAGGACTAAAGGAAAGATACGGCAATAGTACCATCTGTGAATGGGAGGAGTAGTAAGCATTTGGCTAGGCAGGATTAGGATAATAAATAGTCACTTGTCTTCCTGTGAAGTCATTCTGCAAATGTTTTAGTCCAGACAGTTTTGATTGTTTAATATGTGTCCCAAGCGATGGTTACACATCCCTCCTTAAAAGAAAAATGGCAGAATAAACCAATCATAGCCGTCCTAACTGTTCAAACTAAGTGGGTGGTTCAGTGTATCAAGACAGATTACTGCACTAATCTGGAGGAGGAAAAGGGTGAGACCGAGAGAGCATGAGGGAGAGAGTTGTAGTGGCTAGAAAGTACACGCCCTCTGGTAGGATGCCACGCTGACCAAACTAGTGCTTTTATGGAGCACTGGACTACACGCAGTTTACTGGCTTTGTTTTTGTTGTGTTTGGTTTGGTTTCCCTTCCTCCTCGATTGTTTGTTCTGATTGCTGACATGGGCAGTGATGTAGACTGTTTGAGATCGCCCAGAGCACCAGGAAGAAACTCCTCTGCTTTGCTGTCAAGTGATTGCCGCAGAACAATAAGTAAATCTGCACACTGGTGTAATGCTCCCAACTTGTTTAATAGGACAATGTTTCAACCCCAAACTGGGTCTTGGTCAAATTATTGACACTGTGTACTTGTCACGGCCGTTGAAAGATGAGGACCAAGGTGCAGCGTGGTGAGCGTACATTTTCCTTTATTAATAAAAATGACGCCGAACAAAACAAACACTACAAAAACAAACCGTGAAGCTGAAGGCTATGTGCCCTAAACAAAATCAACTTCCCACGAACACAGGTGGGAAAAGGGCAGCCTAAGTATGGTTCTCAATCAGAGACAACGATAGACAGCTGCCTCTGATTGAGAACCACACCCGGCCAAACACAAAGAAATAGAAAACATAGAAATAAAGAAACTACAATGCCCACCCTAGTCACACCCTGGCCTAACCAAAATAGAGAATAAAACCTCTCTATGGCCAGGGTGTGACAGTACTGCATTAGAGCTGGGACGATAAGCCGAAAGTTATTGACACCGACCATATCAATCACTTCGCAGGCATTTTGCTGATATTGTTTATTATGATAAGGAGCCTATACTAGAGAAATGTGAAGTTTGAAATGAAATAGGTTTGCTAATATGGGTGATTGTTAATGGGACAATTGATGGCTACAACCATCAAACTAGTAGTAGTAGTTTAAAGGATCATTTTTTAATGGGACAATTGATGGCTACAACCATCAAACTAGTAGTAGTAGTTTAAAGGATCATTTTTTTAAACAACTGGTGAAAATTAATGTTAAACTTATCGTTCTATTTATCGTTATTGCATCAATTCAGGCAATTTATCGCAAAATGGAATCGCTCGGGCCATTTCCTGATTGCTACATTTTTATAGTTAGCCTAATTTCAGTTTGTCAAAACAAGCTATGTAAGTGTAGAGCCCTCAAACTCAACTCTGGAACTCGAATCCAGATACTCTGCATTTTTTCATTGTTCCCCTCTAATCAGGGACTGATTTGGACCTGGGACTCCAGGTGGGTGCAATTAATTATCAGGTACAACAGTAGAGCTCCAGAGTTTCTCTGTGGAGGAACTCTGAAGGACAACCATCTCTGCGGCACTTCACCAATCAGGCCTTTGTCACGCCCTGACCATAGAGAGCCATTGTTTCTCTATGGTATAGTAGGTCAGGGCATGAATAGGAAGTGATCTAGTATTTCTATGTCTATGTTGTGTTCTAGTTTCTTTTTCTATGTTGGTGTTTTGTATGATTCCCAATTAGAGGCAGCTGGTAATCGTTGTCTCTAATTGGGGGATCATATTTAAGTAGTTGTTTTTCCCACCTGTGTTGGTGGGATATTGTTTATGTGTAGTTGCCTGTTAGCACTTAATTGTCTTCACGTTTCGTTCATTCTTTATTGTTTTGTGCGTTTCTATAAATAAACATGTAGAAACCATATCGCGCTGCACCTTGGTCCGATGATTACTACGACGAACGTGACAGCCTTTATGGTAGAGTGGCCGGACGGAAGCTTATCCTCAGTAAAAGACACGTAACAGCCCGCTTGGAGTTTGCCAAAAGGCATCTAAAGGAGTCTCAAACCATGAGAAACAAGATTCTCTGGTCTGATGGAACCAAGATTTAACTATTTGGCCTGAATGCCAAGAGTCACATCTGAAGGAGACCTGGCACCATCCCTACGGTGAAGCATGGTGGTGGCAGCATCATGCTGTGGGGATGTTTTTCAGCAGTAGGAACTGGGAGACTAGTCAGGTTTTAGGGAAAGATGAACAGAGCAATGTACAGAGAGATCCTTGGCGAAAACCTGCTCCAGAGCGTTCAGGACCTCAGACTGGGGCGAAGGTTCACCTTCCAACAGGACAAGGACCCTAAGCACACAGCCAAGACAATGTAGGAGTATTATTAATATCTGACCCTGCCGGTCATTTATGAACGTTTGAACATCTTGGCCATGTTCTTTTATAATCTCCACCCGGCACAGCCAGAAGAGGACTGGCCACCCCTCAGAGCCTGGTTCCTCTCTAGGTTTCTTCCTGGGTTCTGGCCTTTCTAGGGAGTTTTTCCAAGCCACCGTGCTTCTACATCTGCATTGCTTGCTGTTTGGGGTTTTAGGCTGGGTTTCTGTACAGCACTTTGTGACATCGGCTGATGTAATCGGCATGGCCGATTAATTAGGGACGATTTCAAGTTTTCATAACAATCAGTAATTAGCCTTTTTGGATGCCGATTATGGCCGATTACATTGCAATCCACGAGGAGAATGCATGGCAGGCTGACCACCTGTTAAGCGAGTGCAGCATCAAAAAGACCTTGTGGCTGCAAGGAGCCAAGGTAAGTTGCTAGCTAGCATTAAACTTATCTTATAAAAAAACAATCAATCTTCACATAATCACTAGTTAACTACACATGGTTGATGTAATTACTAGGTTAACTAGCTTGTTCTGCGTTGCATATAATCAATGCGGTGCCTGTTCATTTATCATCGAATCACAGCCTACTTCAACTTGATGATTTAACAAAAGCACATTTGCGAAAAAAGCACAATCGTTGCAATAATGTACCTAACTATAAACATCAATACCTTTCTTAAAATCAATACACAAGTATATATTTTTTWAAACCTGCATATGTAGTTAAAATAAATTCATGTTAGCAGGCAATATTAACTAGGGAAATTGTGTCAATTCTCTTGTGTTTAGTGCAAGCAGAGTCAGGGTAAATGCAGCCGTTTGGGCCGCTTGGCTCGTTGCGAACTGTTGAAAGGCCATTTATTCCTAACAAAGACCGTCATTAATTTGCCAGAATTTTACATAGTTATGACATAACATTGAAGGTTATGCAATGTAACACTAATATTTAGATTTAGGGTTGCCACCCGTTCGATAAAATATGGAACGGTTCCGTATTTCACTGAAAGAATAAACGTTTTGTTTTAGAAATGATCGTTTCTGGATTTCACCATATTAAATTATCTAAGGCTCGTATTTGTGTGTGTTATTATGTTATAATTAAGTCTATGATTTGCTATTTGATAGAGCAGTCTGACTGAGCGGTGGTAGGCAGCAGCAGGCTCGTAAGCATTCATTCAAACAGCAGCTCTTAGCAATGCTGGAATGCACAGCGCTGTTTATGGCTTCAAGCCTATCAACTCCCGAGATTAGGCTGGCAATACTAAAGTGCTTTAAGAACATCCAATAGTCAAAGGTATATGAAATACAAATGGTATCGAGAGAAGTAGGAATTATAGGACTACAACCTATAATTCCACCAGCTTTCATATGTTCTCATGTTCTGAGCAAGGAACTTAAACGTTAGCTTTTTTACATGGCAAATATTGCACTTTTTCTTTCTTCTCCAACACTTTGTTTTTGCATTATTTAAACCAAATTGAACATGTTTCATTATTTATTTGAGACTAAATTGTTTTTATGTGTTATATTAAGTTAAAATAAAAGTGTTCATTGTTCATTCAGTATTGTTGTAATTGTCATTTATTACAAATATATACATATATATATGATAAAAATCAGCCGATTAATCGGTTTTGGCTTTTTTTGGTCCTCCAATAATCGGTATCGGTGTTGAAAAATCATAATCGGTCGACCTCGAATTGATAGGTTCGGGACAAGTCTCTGAATGTCCTTGAGTGGCCCAGCCAGAGCACGGACTTGAACCTGATCGAACATCTCTGGAGACCTGAAAATAGCTGTTCAGCGACGCTCCCCATCCAACCTGACAGCGCTTGAGAGGATCTGCAGAGAAGAATGGGAGAAACTCCCCAAATTCAGGTGTGCCAAGCTTGTAGCGTCATATCCAAGAAGACACAAGGCTGTAATCGCTGCCAAAGGTGCTTCAACAAAGTATTGAGTAAAGGGTCTGAATACTTATGTAAATGTGATTTACATTTTACATTGTAATTTAATACATTTGCAAAAAGTTTTTGCTTTGTCATTATGGGGTATTGTGTGTAGATTGATGAGGGGGGGAAAAGTAATCAATTTTACAATAAGGCTGTAACGTAACAAAATGTGTTAAAAGTCAAGGGGTCTGAATACTTTCCGAATGCACTGTAAATTATATAATTTAAGTGGCTGAATATGGTCCCGCTATTGGACAAATTAGATGGTAAAACATCTTATCGTTACTGGTGATTGCATGGAGGTTTGCAAGGAAGAATAGACAGCTTTGCTCAGCAGTTTTGGGCCAGTTCACTTGGCTAGCTAGGAATTGATGCTTAAGTGAAGTGATGATCTATATCAACCATTTACTTTCTAAGTTTAAACAAGTTCATAGCTTCACTAGAATCCTCTTATTTAGAAATGTTTCTCTAAAGCAATGGCCTGCATGGATCCCATCAAGCATTGTATTATATCCTATACTTCTAGCCTAAACGATCAAGGCATTCTCAAGGAAACTTAAATGTACTGATCAACTATTTTCTTGGACTGTTAGGAAACAATACATTCTGTGTCTCAGTCAGAGGATGCTTGCCAACTACGATGAGAGAAAAGACCGCCCCCTTTCTCCCTCCACGCCACAGAGGAATGCTACTGTTGTCCCTTACGATAGAGTTGTCAACATAATGGATTTAGGACATGAAGCGAAATAAAGTAGCCTATTTCCTGATATTGTCTGCACAAGCGTGGACWTGAATTTAATTACATCCTTTTTGAAATTGAACTAGTAAATTACATTTTGGTCATAGATACAAATCAGATGACTGACTTGTTTTCCTGCTCCTCCTCAAGCTGACTGGCCAAAATAGGACTTCAGGCATGGRAACGATTGTAACGTTTTGCTCGCTCACTAATCCCTCCCCATTGCCAAGATTCTTAAACACCGTTTTCTAATTATAGCTAGGCACTGCTAGGGCAGACATCATTAATAGGCCTGTGAATTWAAGCGATTATTTAAAGTAAAAATTGTAGCCTATAGCTTGTCACAAAATCAGATCCAATCTCCCAGGACCCATTCCTCTGCTGAAATGACCATGCTGGAAGGCTTCAATTAGGAAAGAGCGAAAGCAAATCATCCTAGCTCCAAACCCTGTATYCTGTCTTTGAATAATTTGATAATTTCTTGTATAACAAATTAACATGTCTGATACATCCTGTATCTAGCCTATGTACCATCGATTTAAAGTAATTGGTGAAACGCTTGTGTAGCCTTTATTGACATTTGTATTACTTTGAGATGGATAAAAGGACTAGAATCTGGCCTTAAAAAAACATTTATAGACATTACACAAAGACAGATGACACAGCTCTCAGAGTTGAGTTTAGCATAATGTTGCTGGGAGAAGAAATGCTCATAATGTACAAAAGATGGTGTAAGTCCCAAATGACACCCTGTTCCCTACAGTGCACTACTTTTGACCGGAACCTTATGGAGGGAGTATAGGGAATGGACCATATGTTGCCACTTGGAACACACCCTTGTAAATGGAAACCCCCTTGCTCATAAATAAAATCACAGGAAATGTCTCTCAAATACAACGGCCACGCTCATTGTCCAAAGTGTTTGCATCCCCTTAAGATTGAATCATCATGTTTTCCTCCTATTTGATATCTCCCGTCTCCCCATCGCATGTCTTCAGTCTCTACGACTCTCACGTCTTTCTGTTCTGTTTTTGTGACTGCCTCCATCATCGTCATGTAGCAGCTTAGACTGAAGGAATGTCAGGACAGCTAGATTACTGATTGTTGAAAGAGTTTGTTAGCTACTGCAAACTAAAAATACAGTTAAAAACTGTTTAAGAAGTCTGAAAAGGGTAAGAAAAACCCTTAGGAATMATTTTAAAGCCAGAAGCCAAACAATCCCATTTCCTCCAGGGTCTCTGTGGCATGTAGGAAACTGTGAAATTAATGAAACTACAGTAACATTATTTAGTTGAGGATGTGGATGAGTTTTTGTTTTTTCACATTAACTAATTACCAACTGCTGGGATTTGTATAGGCCACTGTCTCCCAGACAGTGAGTCCCCACCTATCCCCCTAAGACTCTGGCTTGATGTATTTCAGTCTATTTCTGTCTGTGTAATTGTGCATCAGGTTGAGGTTGTGATTTTTAAACTTAGTTTGTGAACCAGAGAAAGTACCTAGTCCTTCAAAGGAGACTTTGTGTGAATTTTGGAAGGAAATCAAGTGCCCAACCCTTGTTAGCTCAGATAGTATACTGTCCCCTGGAGTGTCATCTGTCTGTCTGTGTTTCTAGGCATGGTTCACTGCTGGATTTACACTTGAGCATTGTCAGAGAGACTGCATCCCAAATGGTACCCTAACCCTATAGTGCACTACTTTTGACGAGGGCCCATGTGGCTCTGGTCAAAAATAGTGCACTATATAGGAAAAAGTGTTTGCCATTTGGGATGCATTCAGAGACACAGCGCGTAGTGGGTGGGAGATGCTTGGTTGGTATAGTGTTGTTCAGTTTGTGGTATGGAAGCTTGCATGATCGGCTGGATTGTAATGAGTTTGCCAACAGCTGTGTATTACAGCCCAAAAGAGCTCAGCTTACCAAACCTTTTGTCTTGTCACGACTCCGTAATATGATGTTTGGGAATGATTCAGTTRTGGATTCAGGTAAATTGATCAAAAACAAACCATAAAGCACTTGTCTAGAAAGAGTGAGTGAATAGACGCAATTCAATTTACTGGTTCTCTCATATGTCGTTACAAAGAMTTTCATGGCTGTCTGACTGACTCTGGGGTGGTGAGAGATTTTTTTTTTTAGGGCTTAGTAACGTCTGCTCCTGAGTTTCTGATTCTGAAAAGCAAAACCCAACTTCCAAAAATGGTCTGTGTGTAGGCTAAGCCTGACACATTAGGCTTAGAACTCATGCTTTGTGTTGAAACTAGWTGTACATTTACTGGAAGATGTAGGCCTACCGCCAATGTATGAAAGGCCTGTAACGGGGTCCGCTAAACACCTTTTGGAGTGATGACACTTCCAGAAGCATACAAATCACATTTTATTTGTCACATGCGCCAAATACAACAGGTGTAGACCTTACAGTGAAATGCTTACTTACAAGCTCTAACTAACAATGTAGCTTAAACAAATAAAAAAAACTGAATAAGAAATAAAATGAACAAATAATTAAAGAGCAGCAGTAAAATAACAATAGCGAGGCTATATACAGGTTTTTTTGGTACAGAGTAAATGTGTGGGGGCACTGGTTAGTCGAGGTAATTGAGGGAATATGTACATGTACACTACCGTTCAAACTTTGGAGTCACTTAGAAATTTCTGTGTTTTCCATGAAAGCATACATGAAATGCATTGTAAAATGAATAGGAAATATAGTCAAGACATTGACAAGGTTATAAATAATGATTTTGAATTGAAATAATAATTGTGTCCTTCAAACTTTTCTTTTGTCAAAGAATCCTCCATTTGCAGCAATTATAGCCTTGCAGACCTTTGGCATTCTAGTTGCCAATTTGTTGAGGTAATCTGAAGAGATTTCACCCCATGCTTCCTGAAGCACCTCCCACAAGTTGGAATGGCTTGATGGGCACTTCTTACGTACCATACGGTCAAGCTGCTCCCACAACAGCTCAATAGGGTTGAGATACGGTGACTGTGCTGGCCATTCCATTATAGACAGAATACCAGCTGACTGCTTCTTCCCTAAATAGTTCTTGCATAGTTTGGAGCTGTGCTTTGGGTCATTGTCCTGTTGTAGGAGGAAATTGGCTCCAATTAAGTGCCGTCCACAGGGTATGGCATGGCATTGCAAAATGGAGTGATAGCCTTCCTCCTTCAAGATCCCTTTTACCCTGTACAAATCTCCCACTTTACCACCATCACATTGCCTCCACCATGCTTSACAGATGGCGTCAAGCACTTCTCCAGCATCTTTTCATTTTTTTCCTGCGTCTCATGAATGTTATTCTTTGTGATCCGAACACCTCAAACTTAGATTTGTCTGTGTATAAAAAATATATATTCTTCCTCTGTCCACTGTCTGTGTTCTTTTGCCCATTTTAATATTTTATTTTTATTGGCCAGTCTGAGATATGGCTTTTTCGTTGCAACTCTGCCTAGAAGGCCAGCATCCCGGAGTCGCCTCTTCACTGTTGACGTCAAGACTGGTGTTTTTGTGTGTACTATTTAATGAAGTTGCCAGTTGAGGACTTGTGATGCGTCTGTTTCTCAAACTATACACTAAAGTACTTGTCCCTTTGCTCAGTTGTGCACCGGGGCCTCGCACTCCTCTTTCTATTCTGGTTAGGGCCAGTTTGCGCTGTTCTGTGAAGGGAGTAGTACACAGCGTTGTACGAGATCTTCAGTTTCTTGGCAATTTCTCGCATGGAATAGCCTTCATTTCTCAGAACAAGAATAGACTGACGAGTTTCAGAAGAAATTGTTTGGGATGGTTTCTTATAATGGGCCTCTGTACGCCTATGTAGATATTCCACAAAAAATCTGGCATTTACAGCTACAATAGTCATTTACATTAACAATGTCTACACTGTATTTCTGATCAATTTGATGTTATTTTAATGGACAAAACATTTGCTTTTCTTTCAAAAACAAGAACATTTCTAAGTGACCCCAAACTTTTGAACAGTAGTGTAGTAGAGTTATTAAAGTGACGATACATAGATAATAACAGAGTAACAGCAGTGTAAAAAAAGGGGGGGGGGGGGGGGTATGCCAAATAATCTGGTAAGCCATTTGAATAGATGTTCCGGAGTATTATGGCTTGGGGATAGAAGCTGTTTAGAAGCTCCGGTACCGCTTGCCATGCGGTAGCAGAGAGAACAGTCTATGACTAGGGTGGCTGGAGTCTTTAACCATTTGTAGGGCCTTCCTCTGACACTGCATGGTATAGAGGTCCTGGATGGTAGGAAGCTTGGCCCCAGTGATGTACTGGGCCGTACGCACTACCCTCAGTAGTGCCTTGCGGTCGGAGGCTGAGCAGTTGCCATACCAGGCAGTGATGCTCTCGGTGTTGCAGCTGTAGAACCTTTTGAGGGTCTGAGGACCCATGCCAAATCTTTTCAGTCTCCTGAGGGGGAATAGGTTTTGTCGTGCCCTCTTCACGACTGTCYTGGTGTGCTTGGACCATTTTTWGTTTGTTGGTAGGTGTTCCTTTTGTCCAGGTGGAAAAGGGCAGAGTGGAGTGTAATAGAGGTTGCATCATCTGTGGATCTGTAGGGTGGTATGCAAATTGGAGTGGGTCTACGGTTTCTGGGATAATGGTGTTGATGTGAGCCATGACCAGCCTTTCAAAGCACTTCATGGCTACAGACGTGAGTGCTACGGGTTGGTAGTCATTTAGGCAGGTTACCTTAGTGTTATTGGGCACAGGGACTATGGTGGTCTGCTTGAAACATGTTGGTATTACAGACTCAGACAGGGAGAGGTTGAAAATGTCAGTGAAGACACTTGCATGCTCGGAGTACACATCCGGGGTAATCCGTCTGGCCCTGCGGCCTTGTGAATGTTGATCTGTTTAGGTCTTACATCGGCTGCGGAGAGCGTGATCACACAGTCGTCCGGAACAGTTGATGCTCTCATGCATGTTTCAGTGTTACTTGCCTCAAATCGAGCATAGAGGTTATTTGGCTCATGTCGCTGGGCAGCTCTCGGCTGTGCTTCCCTCTTTGTTGTCTGTAATATTTTTCAAGCCCTGCCACATCCGACGAGCGTCGGAGCCGGTGTAGTACGATTCGATCTTAATCCTGTATTGATGCTTTGCCTGTTTGATGGTTCGTCGGAGGGCATAGCAGGATTTCTTATAAGCTTCTGGGATAGTCCCGCTCCTTGAAAGCGGCAGCTCTACCCTTTAGCTCAGTGCGCATGTTGCCTGTAGTCCATGGCTTCTGGGTAGGGGTATGTACTTACAGTCACTGTGGGGATGACGTCATCAATGCATTTATTGATTAGGCCAGTGACTGATGTGGTGTACTCCTCAATGCCATCAGAAGAATACCGGAACATATTCCAGTCTGTGCTAGCAAAGCAATCTTGTAGCTTAGCATCTGCTTCATCTGACCACTTTTTTTATTGACTGAGTCACTGGTGCTTTCAGGAACAAGGAGGATAGAATTATGGTCAGATTTGCCAAATGGAGGATGAGGGAGAGCTTTGTACACATCTCTGTGTGTAGAGTGAAGGTGGTCTAGAATTTATTCCCCTCTGGTTGTACATTTAACATGCTGGTGGAAATTTGGTTAAACGGATTTGTTTCCCTGCATTAAAGTCCTCTGGATGAGCATTTTCCTGTTTGCTTATGGCGGTTTACAGCTCATTGCGTGTGGTCTTAGTGCCAGCCTCGGTCTGTGGTGGTATGTAGACAGCTACGAAAAATATAGAGGAAAACTCTCTAGATAGATAGTGTGGTCTACAGCTTATGAGATACTCTACCTCAGACGAGCAAAACCTCGAGACTTCCTTAGATATCGTGCACCAGCTGTTGTTTACAAATATGCACAGACCGCTTCCCCTTGTCTTACCAGAGGCTGCTGTTCTATCCTGCCGATACAGTGTAAAATCTGCCAGCTGTGTGTTCATGTGGTCGTTCAGCCACGACTCGGTGAAAAATAAGATATTACAGTTTTTAATGTCCCGTTGGTAGTTTAATCTTGCTTGTAGGTCATCGATTTTATTTTCCAATAGAACGGACGGCATTGGGGTTTTACTCGCCTGCCTACGAGTTCTCAGAAGGCAGCCCGACCTCCGCCCCCTTTTTCTCTGTCTTCTCCTCATGCAAATTACGGGGTTTTCGGCCTGTTCCCGGGAAAGTAGTATATCCTTCACGTCGGACTCGTTAAAGGAAAACGCTTCTACCAGTTCGTAGTGAGTAATCACTGGATGTCCAGAAGTTATTTTCRGTCATAATTTCTATTTGCTTTATTTCAATTTTAACTAGGCAAGTCAGTTAAGAACAAATTCTTATTTACAATGACGGTCTAGGGTTGACCCACTGTTCCCAGTTAACCCTAGGAACAGTGGGTTAACTGCCTTGTTCAGGGGCAAAATGACAGATTTTTACCATGTCAGCTCGGGGATTCGATCTAGCAACCTTTCGGTTACTGGTCCAATCTTCTAACCACTAGGTTACCTGCCTCCCCATAAGAGACGGTAGCAGCAACATTATTTGCAAAATAGTTTTTTTTAAAGGTACAAACAATGCAAAAAAACGAACAAAATAACACAGTTGGTTAGGAGCACGTAAAACGTCAGCCATCTTCTCCGGCGCCATTCTGCAAATAAGAATACACTTGTGTTCTAATGGAGCAAGACTCCGGTCCTAGCCTGACCCTCTGACACCTCAGCTACCAAATTAACCCATCTCATTCACATTCACAGAACAGGTTGAAAAACACCAGAGTGTGAGACTAGACCACGAGTCGTCCTTCAGTTCTTCCCTTCCTTTCACTCCCCCTAACTGTCATCTCTTTAGTCTTAATTTGGAGCTGCCAAAATGTCAAGTGTTTCTTTACAATATATATTATCTTTAAAAGCTATCTATTAAAAGCAGCAATAGAAACACAGGGCWGACATTAACCCTTTTCCGTTTGTGTGGTAAAAAATAATAGAGATTTAAGTTGTCCAAATGGACAAGTAACAACAAATCACACAAAAATCACTATCAAACACTTCGGCTAGACAGTTTTCTTTGAGGAATTGAATTAGGCTTATACTCATATCCCTGTTACTGCATATTTTCACCAACGTGTCCCACATTCTCCCTGTAACCAATCATRACACACGACCCAGACTTCTGAGCACTGGAGGGATGTATTCGATTGCTTAAGGACACTGGCAGACATCGTCCTTCACAAATCCTAGAGAGTATATAGTCCACTGTGTCGAGAGGTTGCAACCCATCCTGACATTCTGTACGCTAACACTATTGATTTCTATTTTCTGTTTAAGCGCTGATCTTTAATTAAATGTGGCAGGATGAGAGGGGCTGCAGTCAGGCGGGGTGCTCTGAAGGAGCAAGGAGAAAAGGACAGTGTCTTAAATGGCACCCTATTCTCTATAGTGCACTACTTTTGACCAGCGCCCTACGGCCCTGGTCAATAGTAGTGAACTRTAAAGGGAATAGGGTGCCATTTGAGACGCATCCAAGGATCCTGGAGAGGACTGACTGGGAATGTTGTTCTGAAAGAGTCAGCGTACCCCTCTGAAAGGCCTGCCTTCCACAATGTGATTGTTTCTGCCGTGAATTAACTGGCTGAAACACCCTAACACCTTCTCCAAGTTACAATTCATGGAAGAAAGGAGGCAGATTACAGTTAGTGTTGGGCCAAATGGCTTTTTCACATTGCACAAATATGACCCGAGATAAAGACATGGTCATAAAAGCAGCARTAGAAACACAGGGCTGACATTAACCCTTTTCCGCTTGTGTGGAAAAKAATAATATAGATTTAAGTTGTCCAAATGGACAAGTAAAAACAAATCACACAAAAATCACTATCAAACAATTCGACTACTCCGATCGTAATTGGATCAGTGTCCTCTGGATGCAATGTGTTGCACATTGTTCTCCCAATCTCTGCAGAGCGCATCGGAGTATAATTATTGTAGGCCTGCATTGACAGGCATGAGCGGTCTTTCAATCATGAAGTCGCAAGATAGATTATTTAGATCAAAGTGAGCTTCGTGTGCACATTTGTTGATATTCACTCCTAGTTAGTGAGTTACTTTCCTAGTTAAAGCTCATCCTGGGGAATAAAAGTAATAGCGTGTGCATCACCTGCGTGTGCCATTGTGCCGTTGCCAGAGGAGAGAGCGAGTAAGAGAGACATAACTATACTGAACAAAAATATAAATGCAACAATTCCAACGAGTTTACTGAGTTACAGTTCATATAAGGAAATCAGTAAATTTAAGTAAATTCATTAGGCCCTAATCTATAGATTTCACGACTGGGCAGCCATGGGTGGGCCTAGGCCCACCAACTTGGGATCCAAGACCAGCCAATCAGAATGAGTTTTTCCGCACCACACTAGAGTCCATTAGTGTGGTTAATCTTTTATGGTCCATTATTCGGCAGATATCTGTTTGAGACAGGAGTGGTGTTGCAGGGCTTGACAGTAACTTTTTTAGCCACTTGTCCTTTGGACAAGTAGAACAGATGTTTTACTTGTCTGAATACTCAAGTCACTTGTCCCCCCAAAAAAGTAAAGGTCTGTAACACCATGGGCCAATAAGGTGACTGAAAATTGTGTTGTATGACTCAAGGAACCACTTCACAAAATAACATTCCTTGTTCTCACTGGTATTGACAATGGAAGGCTACTGGTCTCTAATCCCATGTATTATACAGTGTCTCCTGCCATTGTGGCCTTGAGCAAGGAATGCACTGAACCCCACACAAATTCAAATACTGAACTGATAGGCTACTGTATAAAACACATGTGGTCCATCAACCCTCCAACTGGAGAGCTACTGGGTGTGCAGGCTTTTGATCAAACCATGCTTAAACACACCAGAGTCAGCTTATCAAGGTCCTGTTGAGCAGCTGATTTTTTTAGCCTGCACACCCAGTAGCTCTCCTGGAATATCATGGAGGATGGTTGGCCACCCTGAAACATTACAATTACAACCAAATACTTTTCATGTCTTTATGAAATAATTCCCTCATTCAATGAACCAGGGATCAAATGGCAAGGCAGCTAACTAAGATGTTGAGAGAGTGTTTCACAACCGGAGTATGCAGCATTGGTTTCATCAACTGTGCACCCTTAACAACCGCGTGTCGGTCATTTGTTGTTATATACGAGTGCAGGTGGAAAGTTATTTTAGGACATTGGAAATGACAATACATGCAAATAGCTATACTGAACAAAAATATAAACGAAACATGTAAAGTGTTGGTCCCATGTTTCATGAGATCCCAGAAATGAAAGATAAAAGATCCCAGAAATGTTCTGAATGCAGAAAAAGCATCCCCGTTAGTGAGCMTTTCTTCTTTGCCAAGATAATCCATCCACCTGACAGGTGGCATATCAAGAAGCTGATTAAACAGCATGATCATTACACAGATGCACCTTGTGCTAGGGACAATAAAAGGCCACAGTTTTGTCACACAACACAATGCCACAGATGTTGAGGGAGCGTGCAATCCTGATTCTGACTGCTGGAATGTCCACCAGAGCTGTTGTCAAAGAATTGAATGTTAATTTCTCTACCATAAGCCGMCTCCAATGTCGTTTTAGAGAACTTGGCAGTACGTCCAACCGGCCTCACAACCGCAGACCAAGTGTAACCACGCCAGCCCAGGACCTCCACATCCGGCTTCTTCATCTGCGGTATCGTCTGAAACCAGCCACCCGGACAGCTGATGAAACTGAGGAGTATTTCTGTCTGTAATAAAGCCAGGATTGGTTGGACCCCCCCTGTGCTTCCTACTAGTGTTTTTTTTCTACTCCGTTCTTCTCCCCTCTGCTCCGTGTACACAAGCTGCTCTTCCTTCAGAAAAGCATGCAACACAACTTTGTTCATTTGCACAATTTCTCTCATTCACCTTCGCTTGTAAATGTTCGTACTCACCGAAAATGACATTGGTAGCTACTAGATATGCTTGTATAACTTTATGAACTGGATTTGCCTGTCTTTGCAAATAGTTTGTTAGTGTTTGCTCGTTAGCAATTTTGTTCACATTCTGGTCCTATAGGCTTTTCTTGCGTTTTTATTGGCCCCTTGTGTGCTAATACCATAAATCTGGTAATACCGTAAATCCCGGGATAAGAGAAGGACGGTATKSSAGTATGAAAATCTGGATACCAGCCCACCATTGAGAGCCATTTGTCTGGTACTTTTAGTTTTTCAAACTAGAGTCCACTAAATTCAGTCAGAGAAAAAAACTGACAAGGCCTAGCTAGCTACAGATGTTTGTTTTTTAATCTTTTATGGTCCATTATTCGGCAGATATCATTTTGAGACAGGAGTGACCAAGTGTGGTGCGGTAGTGTTACAGGGCTTGACAAGTGTACAGACAACCAATCCAGAGCTCTTTGACTTCTGGCAGAAAGCCATTATAAATTATACAACGGGTGGGTCTAATCCTGGACACTGATTGGTTAAAACCACATTCCAGCTGGTGTCTATTCCACCAGTTACCACCAGTTAAAGCTATGACATTGAAATGCCTATTTACTCTGTTCCATTTTACTGCGCAATCCACTGTCTCATCAGCCCAGCCAGACAATTTATAATCTTGATCTCCACTGTAAAAAGCATCTAGACATTATCTCCCATTTCTTTTAGACTAGCAATTGGTTTTCACTAGCGAAGATTGGTATAAAACTTGCAGTCTGTCTCTGACATTTGCAACATTGTTTCAATGTTGAAATTTGATCTCCAGCTGTCCCATAGTAACGAGTAGGGGTCGGGACGAGACAGACAGACAGGCAGGCAGCTTTTCTCAGCCAGTCAAAATCATTAATCAGCATTAATTTTATGGATATATATATATATATACAAATATATACAAAAAAATCTATAGAAAACAGAAAACGAAACAAAAGCTCCTGAACAACAGTGTCCTGATGAGAGAGCATATTTTCTATGCCAGGTGAAATCGCACATCATTAACTCATTCTTATGAATGTATCCAAATAAATGTCACTAGAAAACAGCTTAAACAAATGCAGCAACTTTGCTGTTATTCTGGCTGCACTGTTTGACATGACTGTAAGTTAGCCGTAGTTAGCTAGCTATCAAGCAAGGGATAAGAACGTTGCCAGCCACTTTGGCAATAGAACATTTAGAACGAATGACTGGGTCGCGTCCATAGATACAGAACAAAAATACTTAATGACTGGGTTGTGTCTCTGGCRTCTGAACCGATAGAACGAGCGACCAGACGGCTTGTGTAGCAACCATAGATTTGTGTCAGGACTCTATCTCGTGGAAGGATGAGTTAGTATGAATAAATTAATCAAAATAAAGTTTTTAATGAAAATATAATTATTTGAATATGTTGGTAACCCGTTGTATCTCATGGCAATCACTTAAATATCCCATGGCAAACATTTAGTAGTGAATTGCATACAAGTGTAACTTCATCATCTCATGTGTGCCGCACACCAGAGCCACTCCGATAGATTTAGAATGCTATAGACTCGCCAGCTCCCGCCGTCTCCCGTTGTGCTATTTACAAACAAACACGTGGCTGGCTCAACTGTTCTGGAGAACTACGGTAAGCTTCATAATGTGAAATTCAGAATGCAATCTGCTTTATCTCCTCTAACGTATTGCAGAAGTTAACTTAAAAAGGAGCTACAAATAATCACATTTATTGAAAAACATCAAATAAATAGTTTTGACTGTATTGAAAAACCATCCGTGGCTTTTTCCAAATACCCCATTATACTGTATATACGGTATACTGCCCAAGCCTACTCAATAGCCATTGAGTCTCCTGAGTGTGCAATGTTTTAAGAGGCAAGGATTACAAAGAGAGCTGATGACAATAAACCACCCTTAGAGATAAGTGATTATCTCCCACGTTTCTGCCTCTCATTCCATGGAGAGATTTGAGGGTGGTGGAAACTGGAAACATCAGTTGAAGGTTTTCCCAAAAGCATGTCAGCCATTTAGGCAGATTCTAAGTGTAGATGATCAATGGGAACAGTTTGCTTCACATTCATGCCCTTGACAACAGTGCACTGATGTCACCATCTTAGAGGGGCGGGGCGGCAGCGTAGCCTAGTGGTTAGAGCGTTGGACTAGTAACCGAAAGGTTGCGAGATCGAATCCCCGAGCTGACAAGGTACAAATCTGTCGTTCTGCCCCTGAACAGGCAGTTAACCCACTGTTCCTAGGCCGTCATTGAAAATAAGAATTTGTTCTTAACTGACTTGCCTAGTAAAATAAAGGTAAAAAATAAAAAAAAATGTGCATCCTTCTACCTTTCCAACAGTAGGTTAATTGTTTGTTTAAACAGATGTTCTGTATTGTCCCATTTCCTTCCTTTCCCAAGTTTGTGGAAACAAATTATTTACCTTCACATCAATAAATAATCGTGACTGTTTGTGACCACCTGGTGTTTCAGCAGTGTAGGGCCTAGTGCAGTGTAGGGCCTAGTGTAGGGCCTATGTCTGGGGGACATGAAAAATGATAGGAAAATGATAGAATGACGGAAACAAGATAAAGGGGGAATTGGAATGGTATTTGAAAAAGCTGGCACAGTGGTAACTGTTACACAACGGTCTGCCAATTATGTACTCTAAGAATTGAGTGAGTATACAGGAAATGGATGTAAGCTTCTCAGAGCTAGTGATTAATCGTGAGAGCTCTGTGCCTTGGTTAATAACTCACTGCCAGACAGATGGTGTCCGGTTGTAGAAGTTATTTATTTGCCAGTAGAGCATTCTCAGTTCTCACATTCTTTGTCTGAATTCATTCATTAATTGGTCTCTGTCATTTGAGCTAACCTATTGAAAAAAACTACTTTTTTTTTTTACTAGTGGGCCTTCTGTAAACTGTCTTGCGTTTCATCATACCCTCACAGGTTAATGTGAGTGAAGGGAGCGCCCAACTTGAGTACTCCCCTACCCTGCTGTCCCTCTGATTCTCTCCACTCAACTCTCAGGGAGTGTGAAGTGTGTGTGCATACAGATTTTGGGGAGGATAAATTCAATCAGGACCGTAGAGCAGCTCAGCTCAATGGCTGCTAATTGTTGTTCTTAAATTGATTACCTTCTCCATGTGTCAGTCTCTATTGGCGTGGGTCATTCATCAGTAATGTGAGGACATGTCTCCCAAAGCAAACAATGAGGGGGTAGATAGAATTAGGAATTCAAATACTTGAATGGACATGAACCTCCTTATGATGGGATAAAGGTTAGCCATTTTGGTCAGGGAGTTGGTCAACCATGACTTGCCAGTGCTGTGATAAGATATTGTGTAAAATATGTATCTGTCCTATACTTTATGTTTGTTAGCCAGTTTTAGAGGAATGATTCCACAATTTTCTTCTAACTGCCAATATCCCAACATTCCATTCAAACAATGCATTCAATCCACAGCCATACACTGGCTGAAATAAGTTGATGATAGGACTTGCCAATTTCTCCATGACCAATATGGCTGCCATTTTTCCCCCATTCTGGAACTTTGAGGGTTTATGACAAACTSCTCTAGTAAATTAATAGGATATATATGGGGGTAGGCCTACTGTATATGAAGGAAGAGGCTTATTTTACTTTAATACACATGACAAGAATTATCTTTATCTTACTGTTCCCCATTTTAGTTGTGTTCTCCATAGAATTGGAATGAGTGGAACGTTCGAGTGATTCTATTTCTATGGTGTTTGTACTTTGTCTTCATGATTTTGGAACAGGCAAAACTGGCCTACCTTTGTCCGGATTGCATGATGGCAACCAGGTTAGACTTGGAAGGTAGTGCTCTGCCACTGATTTTCCTTTTAAGGGCTCAACTTGTGTTCACCCCTCCACACTCTTGTAGAGCTTGTACCACCAGCTGGAAGCTGTCTAACCTGTTGAAGCTAGGGGGCAGAATTTTTATGTTTGGAAAAATAACGTTCCCAATGTAAGCTGCCTATTTCTCAGGTCCAGATATTAGAATATGCATATAATTGACAGAGTAGGATAGAAAACACTCTAAAGTTTCCATAACTGTCAAAATATTGTCTGTGAGTATAACAGAACTGATTTTGCAGGCGAAAACCTGAGGAAATCCAACCCAGAAGTGACTCTTATTTTGAAAAATCACTGTTCCATTGCCTGCCTTTCGTCCATTTAAAGGGATATCAACCAGATTCCTTTTCCTATGGCTTCCACAGGTTGTGAACAGGCTTTAGACATAGTTTCAAGCTTTTATTCTGAAAAATGAGCGAGATTTATCAAATTGCGTCAGTGGATAGCTGAATGTCCTTCCATTAGTTCATGCGCGCGACACTGATAGCTCAACATTTTCTTTCTCTCCTGTATTGAATAGTTTACAGTCCAGTTGAAATATTATCGATTATTTATGTTAACAACCTGAGGATTGATTATTAAAAACGTTTGACATGTTTCTACGAACTTTACGGATACTATTTGGAATTTTCGTCAAGCCTTGATGACCTGCCTAAGGCTGTGGAATACTGAACATAACGCGCCAAACAAATTGAGTTTTTTTTATATATAAAAAAATCTTTATGAACAAAAGGAACATTTATTGTGTAAATGGGAGTCTCGTGAGTGCAAACATCCGAAGATCATCAAAGGTAAGCGATTAATTGTATTGCTTTTCTGACTTTCGTGACCAATCTACATTGCGGCTAGGTGTTTGTAATGTTTTGTCTAGTGATCGATAAACACAAACGCTTGGATTGCTTTCGATGTAAAGCATATTTTCAAAATCTGACACGACAGGTGGATTAACAACAAGCTAAGCTGTGTTTTGCTATATTGCACTTGTGATTTCATGAATATAAATTTTTTTAGCAATTTTTTTTAAATTTGGCGCTCTGCAATTCAGCGGTTGTTGATGAAAATGATCCTGCTAAAGGGATCCGTGCGTCAAGAAGTTTTAACGCATCATAAAATGTATACAGGCATGTTCTAACGTCAAACTGGTAAACATCAACATTTTCTTCCTGTACTGCTATACTCATCACAAGGGTTCTAAATACAGACCGTATTGTATGATTTAACGACACAAGTTGTAATTCTGACATTGCCATTTAGCCTAGCCAGTGTGTGTTTGTGTGCGGGTGTCTATCTGTGTCTGACCAGTTTTATTTGGGGTGACTGTATTTGACCCCACCTCTAATGCTGACTCACTGATGTGTTGGCCAAGCTCTCATTGTTATTGTCTTCCCTGCCTGTGACTCCATGCACAGCCATGACCTTGTTCTCCTCTACTCTCCTCTGCCTGGCCAAAGCCACGTCTCTGTTGCCCCCTCTTCTCAAATCTTAACCCAACTCTTCCATCATTTCCTTTTGTATAGCCTTTCGGTTGTATTGTCTAATCACCAATTCTGTCCTTCACCTCGCTCTCACTCTTCCTCTCACTCATCCTCTCTCACTCTTGCGCTCTCACTCTTTCTTTATTCTTTCTTTCTCCTCACATTACACATTAGTTCCCTATAGTTTTTGTTCTAAACTCACTCCCGCCTGCACAGATTTAATTTGTCTGCATACCTCAACTGTGAGGTCTTTAGATCTAGTTCTGTCCTGCGTGAGTGTTACTTGACATGCTAATCGATTCATGGAGTTTACCCACATCTACGTGGTGTGTTTATCCCATTGCTCATGTTTGTACTGCAGCTTTGGGTCTCTTGTCTCTGTGCCGAGTCTCTCTTGCTTCCTCCAGACCAGACTGTGGAGAGGAGAGGACAACAACCCAGGGAACATGTAAGTTCTTTGGGGAAGATCAGGGCCGAGGCCGGGTCAGCTCTGTGTGGGTGGGGGATTTTGGCTCGTCAAGTGGCCAGTGTGGAATGTTTAAGCTGGTTGCCAAGCAAACTGGTTTTGATTTACCATTACAGTGTTCAGAGCAGCTTGTCACAATTAGTGGCGTCAGGAGGGAGAGAAACAAACAGAAAGTGTACTTCAAAGGGCCAGCATAGCATATCCTTTTCATGAGTTCATTCCTACCCTGCCTGCCTGCCTCAGGTTTTCCATCCATATAGGGGCCTAATATAAATTTTTGTTCTGCTTCCTCTCTTTGTAATATCCTGTCTTAAGTAGGCTTAGGCTATTCTCTGAGAGTCCGCATATGTTAGTAGTCATAACATTCATCAATTGATTGTTTGGCCTCTTTCCCTTAGTCATCTTGTTCATTTGATGCCAGGACTACTACCGTGCATGAAGGCTTCAGTGTTTCCCCTAGTCTTTTTCCTTGGTCGTGCTAATTTAGGGCTGTAAACTCCAAAACATTCCATTGAAACCAATACTGTGCATAATTTAGGCGGGGGGCAAGAGAGCTAGGTGATTATTAGCAATGCACGATATATCGGTGAACATATCGGAATCGGCCGATTTTAGCTAAAAATGCCAACATCGGTATCGGCCGATGTCTAGTTTAACGTCGATATGCAACCGATGTTAAAGCTGACGTGCATACTAATATAACGTAGTTACATGATGTAATGACGCCACGCAAAATTTTGCGCTACACGTGTAACACAGCATTCCTAACTTAGCCCACAATGTCTGCTGTGTGGATCGAGCAGTCAACAAGTCGAGCAGTCATTTGAAAGAGTAAGAACATTTCAGCGAGACAAAGGCGAAATCCATTAAAGCCAAGATAATGGAATTCATTGCCCTTGACAATCAACCGTTCTCTGTCGTGGGTGATGTTGGCTTTCGCCGACTGGCGAAACACTACCAAGTGCGCTATTTTTCAGATGTTGCCCTACCGAAGTTACACAGTAATAGCATCACTGCTATTAGCTTCACGACATACATACTATGGAACGCCGTTTGGGTCTTTGCGTGTCAAAAAAGGTACAGTATCACTGTCAAAGCTGTACTAAAAAGTCTGCAAACAAGTAAACACCGGCCACGAACGATGTGTTTTCAATACCACATTGGTAATAAAGCATAATTTGTTCGACTGCAACTTTTGGGGTAACTAGCTTTAGCTTGGTACCTAGCTAGCACTAATACAACCAGCCTGAAAACAATGACCAGTGGAAACTGAAGTCATTTTCATTATTCTTAGCAATGATTTAGGAATCGTTGTAAGTATTAGCTAGGTTGCCACTTGTTGTTCGCCTATTGAAAATGAACATCAGTTCATGAAAATAAATAGCGAGCCAGCTACTTAACCCTGTTGCCCAAAGCTAACGTTATAAGCAGCCAGCTAGCTTCATCTGTCTAGTAATGCTCGACCAGACCGGGTTATGTGTTGTGAAACTAGCCACAATAAGGATTAGGCACAATAGTGGAATTTGCGGTTTGCCTTGAAAATAAAAGTATGTCATTGACAGTGATGCAAATGAATACAAATAGTAGAATTATGCCATACTTTTATTTTGAAGGCTAAACGCAAAGTCCACTGTTGTGGCTAATCCTTATTGTGGCTAGCTTCACATAGATGGGTCCAACCACCATTAATCAAATAAGAACCGTCTTATAAATTAGGGTTATTTTAGATGATGACACAGATTATCGTTTTGCTATGTTTTGGGGAAGAACATTGTTTGCATCCATGAGCTAGCTAGCTGTCAAATAGTGTTATTTGACATGTCAAATAGTGTTAAATAGTATATTTTTTGACACGCAAAGACCCAAAAGGCTTTCCTTAGAAATCCTGGTTGAGAATGAAACAACTGAACGAATGAAACAACTGAACAAATGAACAACGAAACAGCACAGCAAGTGAGTGAAAGAAATAGGTTTTGATTATGTTTTACTGGTAATGGGGACATATGTAAATACCAGCAAAATAACTTTTTTGTGTGTGTAACCTTTATTTAACTTGGCAAGTCAGTTAAGAACAAATTCTTATTTACAATGACGGCCTACCCCGGCCAAACCCGGACGACGCTGGCCCAATAATGCGCCGCCCAATGGGACTCCTGGATGTAGCCTGGATTCGAACCAGGGACTGCAGTGACGCCTCTTGCACTGAGATGCAGTGCCTTAGATCGCTGCGTGTGTGTGTGTGTTAACTATTTAACTGTACTAGAATGCTAGAAGGCCGCTAAAATGTTAAATATCGGTATAATTTTTKKGGGGGCAAGGAAGATATCGGATATCGATATCTGCCAAAAATATMATATCGGTGCATCACTAGTGATTATTCTCTTCCTACATTAAGCAACAGAGGATGAGTGAAGTGCAGAATGCGTTAAAATATCAGCTGTAAGTAAGGCATAAAAACTAGGACTAGTAATAAAGAGAATGGCTTTGTTTTAATGAGATCTGAAATAAAGTAGTCTTTCTCCTAGAATAGAACAGTGAACAGATTGTGTCTTCATAGAGAGGCAGTGGATTGGACAGAGACAATGGATGCGTTCCCCAATGGCACCCTATTCCCTATATAGTGCCACTAGGGCCCTGGTCAAAAGTAGCGCACTACATAGGGCATAGGGTACCATTTGGGAAACAGCCCATCTTGCAGCCTACAGTGCCTCCACTCCTCTCTGATCTGCAGGGGTGTCTGTGTTTTAAAGGTTCTCCTTCCCTGGTGGAACAGCATGCCTTGTTTTGTTTAACGCCCTGTTCCCATTTACTTACCTCCAGTTTTTTTTCAGATTCTATTTCATTGTTGGATTATTTGTTTTGATTGCGGGCCTAGAGCTGTTCTATAATACTTCTAACCGGGGCTCATAGGGCTCTTGTCAAAAACTAAATTAGTGCATTATAAACAGGGTAGGGTGCCATTTGGGGGAGAGCCTAGCCGGCCACACTCTCCTGGCTGTAGTATTGGAGTCCCAGGCAGAAGCCATCTGTCTCCTCTCCTGTGGTGGCGGGGGTGGGAGGAGGGGGGTGGGTACAGCACTAAACTCTTCCCTCCATCTATGTTTGTTTTACAGAACAGCATTTAGGAGGGAGTCTAGTTTCCCTGTGTGCTTTCACAGACCTGGACCCAGAGGCTGAAACCGAAAGACACACTGCCTTGATGCTTGCTTGGACTGCGGGGGCATCCCAAATGTAACCTTTTTCCTATAATAGTGCACTACTTTTCACCGAGACCCATAGGGCTCTGGTCAAAAGTAGTGCACTATATTGGGAATTGAATTAGGTACCATTTTGGAGGCAGTCCCAGACAGACACACTGACTGTCTTGCTGGTTGCTTGTTGTAGTAGCCTAGCTATGTATGTAGGAATGGTGGCACTGTGTGGCAGGTACAGTATGTGGGGCATGCTGCTAGCCTAGCAGAGCGTAGTGGCCCAGTCCCAGTCAGTCTGAGACGTGTGTCATGCCTGTGCCTGTATCAACATGCCTGTCACACATGCCAAGCATGTCAGGGTACTCACTCTCCTACTACTGCTGCACAGAAAAAGCTGTATGTTTGAATGAGTTTCTTTTTATTACCCTCCTGTCCTCCATCTGTTTTTACTGATTGATGTATTCCCATGTTACAGTAGCTTGTGTCTTCATGGTTATGTATTGCTCCTGCTTGTGTGTGTGTGTGTGTGTGTGTGTGTGTGTGTGTGTGTGTGTGTGTGTGTGTGTGTGTGTGTGTGTGTGTGTGTGTGTGTGTGTGTGGTGGTGTGTGTGTGTGCGTGCTCACGCTCCTTTTGTATGTGTGACATTGTTATGGTAGGTAGGCAGGCCAGTAGAAGCACTTGGTGTTGGTGGTCCGGGTGCGTTGGTCCCAGGGATAGTCAGAGTGCAGGAGCAGCTGTTGTCCCGGCTCAGTGTTCTGAGTGGAGACTGGCTGCGTAGCTTACACTGACCCTGGCTCTCAACCACACTCAACACACCAATAACACAGAGAGGATACTGTGACAGCACGGCAAACTGACGCTAACAAAACACAACTCAATGTGGTGCAACACACACACACAACTATTTGGCCATGGAAAGCACTGCATCTCAGTGCAAGAGGCAACACTGCAGTCCCTGATTCGAATCCAGGCCGCATCACATCCGGCTGTGATTGGGAGTACAATAGCCCTTATCCACATTCTATGAATCGAACGTTCTAAACACACTTCCTATCTGTTTGGCAATTTCCGACGAAATAACGTTACTACCACTATGTCGCAGTTTTTTACTAGGTGTCCTTCAGGACTTGCCTCAAATTAATATTAATGATGTACATCGAATTGTTAAATCAGCCTCCGAGACTCCAGCTAGCAAGAATGAAAAGGGGTTCAAGATGTATATATGAAGCTACATAGACAACTATGAAGGTGAGTACCAAGTCTGTGACAGATATAACGTTAGCTAGCTACAATCATTAGTTAGCTAATTTAACTATTAACTGTATAGCTAGTTACTTCGTAAAGGGTGTAACGTTGACAGAATCTACCTGAGAATGTGGTGTATTTTCGTTAGCTTGGTTAAGTTATGCTTGCTAGCTATATTTGGCAACGTACAAATAATTGTTTATTCATGTCTTCTACACAGTATCTAACAAAGATACATTGACAGGGGAGATCACCGTGGAGGCTGCCTGTCACAGGTCCATAAGGAAGAGTGAAAAGCCGCACAGCATGAGAGTAGGGAAAGGTTATAGATAGCTCCTAGGGACCTTGTTAAACATCTGTCATCATGGTCAAAATGTGTTGGGAACAGTGTCAACGTTTAATCTTATCAGTAGATAGATATTAATGATGGGTCCCAATCCCAATTTAGAATTGCCCACTTAACAGGTTATTTGGTAAAGATCTGTTGATGCAGTGTTTGGTAATTGTGTTACTGAGACACAATGTAAATTCCTGTATAGTTAAATGAGCCCCTAGTTAAGAAGACTAGACACTACTATGTTTGTTATTTATGGGCCGCATCATTCTTGTTTCTCACTTCAGTCTTATCTTCACAGATGGTGTTTAAGCACTCCGTACCAGTGATAGTGGTCCAAAGCCACTGCTCCTGTGTTGCAGGAAGTGCTCTGTGCAATCATCTGGTGGCTCTTCTTTACCAGACAGCACACTACTCTCAACTAAACATTCCTGCTGCACCACCAGTTCACAGCTGCACAGACACAGAACAGCGTTGGCACAAGCCAAGAACACAAGAAAAGTATTCAGCCTATGTAACAGTAAATCCTTGTTAATTAGGGTGTGAAACCAGGTCCGGTTGATGGGATAGAGTTCAGTAAACCTACTAACTCGTGTGCTGATGGAATAAGGTAAGTTGGAGGTTCCTAGAATGGGAACATTTTAGAAAACATTTTCTTGTGATTGTTTTTGTATCCAGATGATAAGCCTAAACAGTGGCGTCTTTACGATGTAATGACAAATGTTTGGGACAAAGACTGGGGGGAAATATTTAATCTATAAATCTGTATATTTTATTCATTTTATTTGAACTTTTGGGCTTGTGCTGTTTCTCGAAAAGTTACATGAGTCTTTGTCATAATAATCTCTCTAACCTGATGTTAAGGTTTTTAAATGTTTTGCAGAAGTTCTCTCTACAAAGCACTCAATGGATACATGCCTGACATGGACCTACTCCACGTCTCAGAAACATATGCCAACTTTTCTCCACTTACTGCCCCTCTTGTGACAACAATGGAAATGTCAGCTGACGTGCCCCTGGTTGAATCCACCTTTGTGCAAGCCGGCAGTGTTCTGTCCTATCAGCTTCCACAGCCAAAGACCCTTGAAATTGTGAAGATTGCCGATGCCACTTCTCCACCAATACTTCCGTTAGATGGCTTCAGGCTTCCTAGTGTGCTTACGTCCTTAGCCATCAGCAGTTCCACCTCAAGGCATTAGAGACAACCTACGAGATGTCATACAAAGTCCAGGTTGCTACAAGGGAGCAGAGCAGCAGCCTGGAATGGCATCAGCTCAGGAAAATGAGAATAACATCCTCGTTTCCGAGCGGTTTGCCATGTCCGGGGAGAGACCTCAGCTGACCACCTAGCTGAGCGGATGTTCAAGGGATCTGGTATGCAGACCATGGAGATGAAGAGGGGGCTGGCCATGGAGCCAGTGGCTGTACAGGAGTACTACACACTGAAGAATGTTAACTTCTTTCCGTGTGGCTTCGTAGTGCACCCAGATGCTCCGTGGTTAGGATCCTCTCCAGATGGCATCATATTTGATCCCAGTGTAAGACCACACTTTGGACTCTTAGAGGTCAAGTGCCCAAATGTACCAAGTTATGTTGACTGCCCTTACCTGAAGATACAGAATAGAGAGCTGAAGTTGAAGAGATCGCATGCTTACTACTGGCAGGTGCAAGGTCAAATCCTTCTCACAGGTTGTAGCTGGTGTGACCYTTGTCATCTGTGCAMAGGAGGACATCCTAGTTGAAAGGATATATAAAGATCTACAKGTTTCAAAAACTATAAGAGAGAAGGTTGACCACTTTTATTTTTACCACTACTTGCAGAAGTGTCTATCTCGCACCTGAATGGATCCCCTGCATGGGTGCCAAGTTTAGTGGTTTTATGAAAAATAAGTATTGATGTTCTTGTGACGAAATCTACAGTAGAACAGAATTGTTTAAAAAATGTATTTCAGCAAATGTTCAACAGTTCAGTTAATCAATTACACATCTCTGACATTGTATTCAATCTTGCATTCTGGCTATTCTGTGTTTACTTGATTTCTTTCCCCCACCCCTGTTACCTCATTGCCTAATTAAAGCCAATACAAGCTCCACACAAACTGATATTCACTACAACACAAATGATTGATACATGTCGTAGATAAACAAATTATTATTTTGCTGCTAGCAAATAAACACATGTACATTTACACTGGCTTGGCCCATGCTCTGGACCGGATCAGAGACGGCACAGTCCATAGGCAGCGCACCTTGTTCTTCAACCCCCTCAGTCGGAGCAGGAGGTTTCAGTCTTCTTTCCCAAACACCAGGTATCTTTTGAATTTGCCAGTTCCAAGCGAAGACAGTAGGAACAACACCTCTTTTTAGGTATTGTCGCCCCCCAATTTTTCCCTCAACAAAGTCACTTTCGACGAAATGTGTACTACACACCTTTGTGTGTTTGGTGACAGTAAAGTTGTCACGACGTACTGCCACCAACCACATTTTTCTGAGCTCTACATCGACTGGGAAACGATGGAAGCTCACAATACCATTACATTTGGAAGAAACTGAACACAGAGGCACTGAACAATGTTCATTAGCACCTCCTTCGCGGGGCTGTAATTTAAACGTAGTCATTGCGAACTATTTCAGTCAGAAAAGCATCGGCGACAGTTAGCTAGCTAGTAAGCTAATGATAAAAATAATAGCAGAACTCGCTCCGGAAGTCATCAACCCGGTCAGAAGTAAATTAGAACGTTGGAGGCGGTATAATGCATAGAGCCTAGTGGGCCAGCGTTGGCCGGGGTAGGCCGTCATTGTTAATAAGAATTTATTCTTAACTGACTTGCCTAGTTAAATAAAGTAAAGGTAAGAAAATATCCTCTAAACAAAATGCCTGAATAAAATAAAATAATATTTGTCACATGCTCCGAATACAACAGGTGTAGTAGACCTTACAGTGAAATGCTTACTTACAAGCTCTTAACCAACAATGCAGTTTTAAGAAAATACCCCCCCAAAAGTAAGAGATAAGAATAACAAATAATTAAAGAATAACAAATAATCATACACACATGCTCAGATTGCTCGCACATTCACCCTCAGTTTTTATAGTGGAAAGATAGTGCGTGTGTGTGCGTCTGCATGTACATGATCCCTGAAATTGCGGGAGAAGGAGAGCCTATATTCCCTCTTAGCCAGGATAGCATAGCTGTGGTTTACCACTCATATTCATGCCAAGGATCCCAAAGTACCAGCCACTTTTATTAGGTTACTCCACACACATTTGTAGGTGGAAATTTAGATCTCCCAAATATAACTTTTTAAATTGCGTTAAGAAAACTTAGACCTTACACTGAATGTTTTGAATGGCATTCAGTTCATGTAAAAACTTCAAGGCTAGTGCAAGATTTACAACGAGGGGTGCCCCCAACAATTCAATCTAGACGACAGGGTTGTAAAAGTTCATATAAACTTAATGTTTAAATATATATGTGAGTATCAATAACTCATTGGTGTTATTATGGTTAGAGACATTTGACTCGGGTCTTTTCCTTGTTGGAATAGATTTTGCCCATGATTCTAGATATAGGACTAACCAGTAATTTAACATTTATTTCAAATTCATATTCCCTCATTAAGTTGTAGGCTAGTGATTCATTCAGATTTTGCTGCCTGTGGTGTTTCTAAATGTTACAGTAGGCATGTGTTGCTAATTTCTTTAAATGGTTAGACTAGCTAGTTATTGCAAACATTCAGCACGAGGCGTTAGTCCTATCTAGTAAGAAGTAGGCTTAACTTGATGTACAAGTACACCCCCTAGACAGACTAGTGTCTTATCTACTATAAGTCAAATAAGCCTAGTAGGCTTGTATCATGAAACTTCTACATTCCAAGCAAAGGAAAACAAAAAGTAGAGGGACACAATACTGTTGAATGATGTTGGGCTTCATTGCCTCATTTCCGTCCATTGAAGCGGCTGATTCCCACTGTTGACAGCATTGTGCCATAATCATGTGCTCATCCTCTCTCCATTGGCTTTCTGCACCTTTACTCAATCACAGTATCCAAACCAGCCAGCCAGCCCCCATGAAATTCCCACGTTTACATGTTACAGCAAGCTGAAAATAACTTCCAAATAAACATGTGGTGTGCATAGACACAGATGAAAGGGACTTTCAAAAACAGGGGAAAAAACGTCAAATTGCTTGTTATGTTTAATCTCCTTCCATAMAAGTTTATATGGCAAGGTGCTCTAACAATTAGCAGCAGGGACAGTGAGAACGTTATTTACATTTAAGTCATTTAGCAGACGCTCTTATGGTGAACAGGGTGGCTGAATATGTGGTGTTCACACACTGAGGGGTTCCAGATCCAGACACTTTTCCCTGATGAACCCCCTCAAAAAGCTTAAATCCCAGCCCTTGCTAAACTGTTGAAATACCATCTTAATATCACAAACATACGGCATGACTAGTTGTTCCAGAAAGGAGTCAGGTCAGCCCATTCCCATAGGAAGAGTAACATGAGAGGGAATTGACGTGATATAGTATGTTTCATAATGTAGGATGATCTCATCAAGGCGGTTTGGTTTCTATGGTTTGGAAGGGGTGGTTGTTTCTGAATAAWAGCATGAAAGAGGAATAGAAAAAGTGTAATAAAAGTTGAAAATAAGTAAGACTATGCTGTTCTCCTTTTTGACTGATTACAGTCTTTCTTTTTATGACTRGTCTCAACAACATGGATCTCTCCTGTAACCGTGTTTGTTTATATCTAGCTGACTGTCCCTCCCCTTCCCCCTGTCTATAGGTGTGAGCAGTAATGAGGTGCTGGTCCCAGAGAGGGTGAGTGCTGTGCTGGGGAAGAACATTACTCTGGGCTGCAGGGTGGAGGTGGACACCAACCTCAGCCTCACCCAGAGCTCCTGGGAGCGTCGCCTGCCCTCAGGCACCATCACCCTGGCCGTCTTCAACCCCCAGTTTGGCATCTCCATCTCCCCAGACTACGCCAGGCGCCTGTCCTTCATGAACCCCTCCGTGCACGATGCCACCATCATCCTGGAAGGCGTGGGTTTTCAGGACATTGGGTCTTACACGTGTAAAGTGGCGACTTTCCCGTTGGGAAACACGCAGGCATCCATCACCGTCAATATACTCGGTACGTGGAACTCTTTAGACTGTGTCGGCCCTGGTCAAAAGTGGTGCACTATAGAGGAAGTGGGGGGACATTTGGGATGCAGCCCCAATGGGCCCTGGTCAAAAGGAGTGCTCTAAATGGGGAATAGGGTGCCATTTGGGMSACACACTCTGCATCCACCATGAAGAATACAGCACCAGCTCCATTTTACCTGAATGTCCTTCCTCAGAAAATCTTCACACTGTCCCATGAATAATCGGAGGTCAATTCAGACTTGTCCTTGATAAATATTCATACAGCTATTACTGTAGGAGCCAAATGCCTCATAGATTTACTGACTTAATATAAACAAATCCACACGTAAAGGTTCCAACTTGTCTGGAAACATTAAAGTAGCACCTTACTGAAAGTGGAAAGTGAACTTAAAGATTGTTATGCGGTCAGCATGTTTCCACCCCTATAATGGTTGATTGGATTGTGGACAGTGATGAAAGCTGCAGCCAGGCTTCATGTGTATCTCTCTTGAGGCTGAGTCCCAAATAGCACCCTATTCCCTATTTAGTTCACTGCTTTTGACTGGTGAAAGTAGGGCACAATATAGGGAGTAGGGTGCCATTTTGAGACTCGGATAACTAATTAGGGCTACATTAAGTACTGCTGTGACAGGACGCTGCCTGACTCGACTCAGTGTCTGGGCCTCCACAGCCTTCCATTAGCCCACATCTACCTTTACTCTGTCTGAGTCCCAAATGGCACTTTATTCTCTAGTGCACTCCTTTTGACCAGGACCCATGGGGAATAGTGTAATTTGGGACTGAGCCTGGGCTTCCACAGCCTTCCTTTACTGTGTTGTTGTTTATTGGGGGTGTTTTATTTCTTAACACTGTGAGTGGGTACGCTCCGCTTCTGAGAATAATCACTGTTATAAAAACCAAAAGCTCATAGCAGTAAAAAAAAAAAATGCTTCCCTTTCTTACAACGTTTTTTAGAAATCTGACGGTTGTAAGAATAAGTAGTCTGGGACAGATATTAATCTAATAAGAGGAGTGCAGTCTCCTTTCAGGTAATACNTTTCTCTCCCACCCCCTTCCTCCTAACCACACAAAAGGCACAGGGTTACTTACGTTTTAATGGTAGGAGGAGCTTTGCTACTTGAGCCTCAAGCCCCCACCTGTAAACAATGGCAAAGGAATAATACACCACCACCGAAATTCTGAAAATTAGAATTACCTTTTGTTTGGGATTTTTATTGCTGGCGAGGAAGTGAGAAACCTGCAGTTTTCTAAGAAACTGAGTTTCTGCCAAGATTTCTAAGAGTTAACAAGACAACACTTAAAAAAGCTGCATTAATGAAGATGCCAACTGATGCTACTAGGCCTGACATTGCGGCAAACTCCATAGTCTGGCCCAGCTCCACTTTCACTTTCTGAGTTATTATTATATCATCAAACCATAAGCGTTCTTCTACTCCGGCCCAGATCTCTCTGCATAGCTCACTGTTCATGACATCAATCAATCAAATGTATTTATAAAGCCCATTTTACATCAGCCAATGTCACAAAGTGCTACACAGAAACCCAGCCTAAAACCCCAAACAGCAAGCAATGCAGATATAGAAGCACACTGGCTAGGAAAAACTCCCTAGAAATGCAGGAACCTAGGAAGAAACCTAGAGAGGAACCAGCCTCTGGGGGGTGGCCAGTCCTCTTCTGGCTGTGCCGGGTGGAGATTATAACAAACGTTCACAGATGACCAGGAGCGTCAAATAATAATAATCACAGTGGGTGCAACAGGTCAGCACCTCAGGAGTAAATGTCAGTTGGCTTTTCATAGCCGATCATTCAGAGTTAGAGACAGCATGTGCGGTAGAAAGAGAGAGAATCGAAAACAGCAAGGTAGCACGTCCGGTGAACAGGTCAGGGTTCCATAGCCGCAGGCAGAACAGTTGAAACTGGAGCAGCAGCACAACCAGGTGGACTGGGGACAGCAAGGAGCCATCAGGCCAGGTAGTCCTGAGGCATGGTCCTAGGTAGGGCTCAGGTCCTCCGAGATGCATTTGATGTGGAGCAATAACATCTTCTCTTTTCAGCTGAGTCATAAAAGCTAAAGAGAACATAACCTTGCAGAAGTGCAGTGCCATTGCAAAACTTGTTCAGGGTCAAATTGTATTGTTTTATTGTTAAAAGTTGTTGCATTAGATAGTCAAAATATCCATTCTCTAGGATTTACTTGATCATCCAATGAGCCCCACAAGTGCAGTGATTGGTGATCATTGTAATTATTTTAAAGTGTACTGATTGATTGATCTGTCAAAACTGTGGAGATAATGCATGGTTTGACCACTGGCCATACAGTTCAACTGTAGTCCTGTTTGGCTCGCTTTGTCAGTTGCGCTCATAGGCCTGGGCAATATGGCCAAAATATTATATCACGTATTTAGAAGAAAAAAAATTGAACGGTAGGCCGGGAATTTGATATTTTGATGTTTTTTCAATAATAAAAGTTATACATCTGCTTTGAGTAGTGCGTGACCGTAGGGTAGCAACTAGGGCTGTGGCGGTCATGAAATTTTGTCAGCCTGTGATTGTCAAGCAAATAACTGTTGGTCTCATGGTAATTGACCCATTAATTAACATAAATACATTTAGGATCTCCTGTCTTCCACTCATAGCCTACAAGCCACCGATGTAGACCTTTGGAACATTTACATTTTTTAAAGTATAATAAATCCATGTAATATAGACTACAGCATCACAATAAATCCATTATTTATTTTAGACGGGTCTAAAGAAACATGATATGAAGAAAATAATTATAATTCCCCCCCCTCTGTGTGCCGAAGCACCTCTCACTCACATGATCGGGTCTTTCTTACAGGTTACAAGTGAAGACAGTCCAATTCTGAAATGCATATTCAAGATATTGGAAGAACTGTCCACATTTACTTTTCGTCAGCCAACAAGATGAGTAGGTCTAACGAACAGCAAAAGCACCAGCCTATGTCAATCTACTATCCCCCATAGTACAAAAGTTGACCTATTCTGTGCGAGAAATAAATATTCCAAACATAGTCTGGGACAGTTGTGGGATGCGATAGATCCCAAATGAATACAACCACTAGCATAAAAAACCCTGTTTTAAGCAGTGAGCCTGATGAAACAGATGAGAAGGCTTAGCTTAAAGTGTTGATAAACTATTAGGATATGTATTCACATTATAAGCGCAGMAATGTGCTCATGACTGTAGGCTATAAGCTTGAATGTTCCATTAGAAGGAAAACACMATTTTCACAAAGTGAACACAAATGCGATTATGCATGTAATGCTTTTATTATAAACGTGTATTTTTATGATGAAAATGATCTTTCCCAAACTTGAGACTCATGTGCTGCGTATGTGTGGCAGTTAGGCTCTACACCCAATGTAAAGCGGATTAATGTGCTTAATTTTAAGAATTTATTTGGCCGCTTTAGTTGTGATACAAACCTTATCAAAACATATAGGCCTATGGGCTAGGCTACATGAAGTGTGCGACTAGGATTTGGAAAAAGTCGCATAAAAAATCATGCGCTGTTTGCCTTAAGCTGGTCATCATTCATAATTGATCATATATCATTTGCAGGTGATAGGCTAATATTGTCACCCATCACACTATTCTTGATTTAATCTTCTCTTTACATATACTAAATAATATATGTGTGAATTTTGTTTTGATTTAGAATGGACTTTAACATTATCATGCACCTGTCTCGAAACAGGGGCAGTGGGGGAAAAATGCATGTCATCTATGCACTTAAATAGCGAATGGAGGAAGCTTTTCTCGTGGTTCATTTTCATGCCAGCCAGGTAGGCTATACTTCTGTTTTAAAGAGAAGCAATGTGCTTAATATTAGGAAGGTTGAGAAATAAATATAGTAGGCCTGGCCTATAGAAAGCTGATGGGATCCTCTTTTTAATAGAGGCCTTCACTCTGTTTTCTCACGCAATTGCATAGCCTATAGAAATGTTGTGCAACAGGAGCCAATTGGTTCTCATGAAGTGTTTGATTAGATTTTCGATTACATTTGCATTGATGTCAGAGTGATTAGAGGGACAATAGAGTGCGGAATACCAGGCAGTTAGTAAGTTTGGTAGGATACTAATGACCATCAGCAGCATCAGAACTGGGAGAAGACTAATTACCGTGACTAAATGATCACATGGAATTTGACTACCATCATGACTCGTGACCACTAGTGTGGCAGTAGTATGGTCACCGTAACAGCCCTAGTGGCAACACATACATTCTAAGTGATTGCAATGGGTCTTTTTCCGTTCTGGTTGTTTTATACTGTTCAATTCAACCCCAAATTGTATTTTTGCATTTTCATACATTTTCTGCATTTCCTGCACTCATTTGAGATAATTTCCATACTGCCACGTAGGGCTGCACGATATGGGCAAACACTCTAGGCCTTATTTTTAACCAAATGTTGCAATTGCTATTTGACTTGCGATTTAGAGCAAAACCCTTGGGTGAACTGTTGTAATCATGGAAATACAACGATTATTCTAATTATATAGTTAGAATATAATAGTGGGCACTTTGAATACAGTGTTGTTTGACATGACAATGTATAAATATGCCAGGGAGGAGTTATTGTGACAGGGTAGGAACCAAAGTGTTTATAAGCGTTTCATAGGGGACCCTATAATCTTTGGCTACATTGAACGTTTTCTCTTAGCTACTTCATGCAGCCCAAAGCAGGTGGTAAACTCCATCTAATGCAAAATAAATTGGTAACAGCTATTTGATGTAGCTAACATATTCATACTTTGCGTATTCCTTTTTGATTTAGATACTGTTACACAAACAACATGCTGATTTAGGTCTACACCACCACTAGTATTATCAGGCTGTATGTATGTATAGCTAATTACATTTGTTCTGACTCAGTACATTTATTAGCTAGCTAGCTAACTAGCGATTAGCATTAGAGGCTAACAAGATTTAGGCCCAACTTGCCAAAAAAAGACAAACTAGCTATTTGTAGATGTAAGAAACACAATCTAATAGTGTAATTATAGAACGCTAGTGGATTTATATAAAGAAGCATTGTGAAAACAGCATCGTTTTCATCAACATTGTTGCATATGCTGTATTGATTATGCAGACTGAATGCAAGTGTCTGTCTCGCATTTGAGGAACAATAAATGCACTCCTTGAGGGATGGGGCAAAGCTTGGTCTGTGTGGAAAGCGGCATGGAGAGAGAGAGCGGAGAGAGATGATTCAAGTAGCAAAGTCAAGTATGAAAATGGATGTTACACACGGCGTATCACATTTAACAAACCAAACATTCAAATACATTTTATAGAAGGTAAAGTAAAAATCTGAACCAGTCCTTGCATCAATACCGGTATATCGTAAAATATGGTATACCGTCCAGCCCTAGGTAGGCTCATCAGAGCCTATAGGAGCCGGGCAATGGGACGGGGCCGACACGGCTCCCACTGCCTGCTCTCTGCCTGTCTGACGTAAAGTCATTATCCTCTGCACTCGATGAGATAAAACTGACCCACCTCCCTCCCCGACAGCCTCTTCAAATTAGCACGTCCCCCTAATTTTGTTACACTGGAGGGAAGGGGATAGGGGTGTGGGCTATGGTGTGCCAGGATGCCCCCCTAACAGAACAGAGCTTCTGTGCACGCTCAGTCGGGGGGGGGGGATATATTTTTAGAAGAGGGAGTCTCTGGGGTGTGGTTCCACTGTGAGGAGGGGTATGGCAGATGTCTGGGGGCGATGGCCTTGTCTGGAGGATCTGTGTGTGTGTGCCACGCTGTCACTGTAACAGGAAGTCCAGCAGCTGTTAGTGCCCTGCCCTCTGCGGGGAGAGGAGGCAGAGAAGGATACCACGGACAGAGAGAGAGAGGGGAAGGAGAAATGGACATGGCAAAGAGAGAGCAGGGTGGGGGAGGTTCAGTAGCCTGACAACTCACTCTAAATTCTTCTGCTGCTCTGTCGTTCGCTACATACTTTAGTCTGAGACTGCCGTCATTGAAGTTGTTTGAGGTGATGAGTGGCACGAGGGGCTTTGTACAAAACAAAGTYGTCTCTAACCAATCTGAGTATCAAAGACAATGTCAATTTTTAAACCACCGCTTTACCCACGTGTGTTCTGGCTYTGGACCAACCCATTGGTTTCTGGACCAATCAAACTCCCCCAAATGTGTTCACATTCAGTGAAGGGTTGGGGAAGTCTCAGATCCAGATTCATTGCAGAGAAGAAACTAACGTCAGAGGGTGTGGCATAGCGTTTGGCTGAAGCAAGGTGTCTGGGTAGCCAGGCAATAGATTCAGATGAGTAATGATGGAAAAGAAAGGCAGCCTGGCTGCTCCCTGAATCATAGATTTAACCACTAGAGCCAATTTGTGAAGTGGAGTAGCGCTTTCCAGCCTCTCTCCCTCACCTTCCTTCTCCTGAACCTGTGGAATTGCACTATTGCAATTCCACAAATACACAACATGCGTAGCATCAATTTAGCAAAACATTTAATTACACATTATTCAAACAGATTGTTGCATGGACGCCTTTAGTCCTAGCGTATTTACTTCACACAAAGTCGCCATAAATTCAAAGTGCACACATAATTGACACTGCCGGACTGCACACGCAACAAAAATACAGGAAACACCTACAGTATAGACTATCCAAGAACGTGTCTCTTTGAGCAGTCATTGTGACTCTTCAGACAGTCTATACACAGATAGGCCTATACACAATTCACTACATGGGTATCTCTGTCACAGACATGAAGTCTGTTAACAATTCAGAGAGGCATGAGGAAAATGTTGTCTTCTCCTGTCCTAGAGCCTAGGTTATTGAGGAACATGATAACGCTCATAATTTATGAACAGCCTGTTTCGCAATTCACAACGTCATTGGCGATCAAAGATAGTTACTCTATCATTACTAAATATCATCAGTTTAATTTGCTCTTATTTGGAGAGAACTTTGTCATAGTGACCATATCTTGGTTTTAAACACTTTAAATGGGCACTTCCAATTTTTGCGGTATTTCCCGGGACTCTCGGGATAAATATACATTTTTCCCGGTATTGAAGCTTAGTAGGAAATATTAATCCCTAGTGAAACCCCTACTGGCTGTCAGCGTTGACAGTTAGTGATTATGAGAGGTGTCTAATATTTAGTATGTCTGTCGGTGCACTAGAACAGTTCAAGTAGTGCTTTGTGGAACAGGTCGAGTGCTATGTCACAGCGGTCACTTTCCTTTCACGTGGATATAAAGCACTGAATAGCAGCACACATTAACAGCAACCCACCTCCCCAGCTCAGGACAGGACACCACACAATGAAACAGAGACACACAACAGCACTGAGTATTATGTCTGACATTGGTCTGTGTTAAACTGTTTTCCAGGTCATTATGAACCATATTAGCAAGCCATGAGTAGTAGGAGCAGTTTGAAAGTACAGCATTTACAACACAAAATCCATTGTTTTGGTTTAGGAGGAAGGGAATGGAGTTCAAACAGCTTGATGGAGATGCTCCAAAAGTCACTCTAATAGAGATGTCTTGGTCGATGCTGCACAATAATATTGCTTTCACAAACATCTCTCRCAAACATCTCCACCACAATAACAATAAAAATAGTTGAGTTCCCTCCAAAGTGCTGCTATAGTATCAGATTGCTTGGCTCATCAATGTTTAATAGATATCTGTGAAATGCAGGAAATCAATCTGTGTCTGGCAGCAGCGTGTGTGTACCGTGGCCACTTCCTCCTGTCTGTCCACATCTCCGTCCCTGTTTTATGTTGCACATTATTTATTAATCTTCATATACAAAATATCAATACTCATTTTGTAATCTATTCTCCATTCTGTTTTGTTACCTCTCTGCATGCCCTTCTCTCTCTCTCGCTTGTTTTCTTTCTCTCCTTCTGTCTCGCTGTCTCCTCTCCGTCTCTCGCTCATTTTTTTTGTCTGTATGTATATTGTCAATGCTGCGAAATGAATTGCAACATTGGGAACATTCTAGTGTTCTCATCTCTCTCTTTCCCTTAGTGGAGCCCAAGGTCTATGTCTCTGCCGGTTCAATGGCCCTGGTGGATGGTGGTAATGAGTCGGTGGTGGCCACCTGCATAGCGGAGCGCGGCCGGCCTGCAGCTGAGGTGTCCTGGGAGACTGAGCTGTTTGGCCGCTCTGAGGTCCAGACGCAGGACGAGCCCAACGGCACCTATACCACCCAGGTACAAACAGAACAGAGCTCCTGCTTTGACAACACACCACAGTACCGACATATTGTGTTCCAAATGTCAGCCTATTTCCTATATAGTGCACTACTTTTGACAAAGACCAGTTTTGCCCTTGGGCTCTAGGCAAAAGCGAAATATATAGGGAATAGGGTTCCATTTGAGAGAGATCATGAAGCAGGTATGCAGAGCTCACACTAACACTCTTTAAATATGCTTAAATATTTACACGTCTAACAACATGTCGCCTCCACCACCCAGGTGCGCTATGTGTTGGAGCCACGGAGACACTCCCAGGGCCACACCCTCACCTGCGTGGTGCGCCACCCGGCCCTGCAGACTGAGTTCAGGATACCCTACGTGCTCAATGTGCAGTGTGAGTGTTGGGGTGGACCAGGTCATACAGGACAGCAGAGCAGTAGGGTCATTGAAATAGAACAACTAGATCAGCTTTTTCATGGTTTGTATATGGAGATGGGTGCCACCATTACAAGGAGAGGGCTAGCTAGCTATCTTTGTGTTCTGTTTGAGAGTGGTTGCTGTGCTGATAGGTGGGCTTTATGGTTGAGGATTTGTTTTGTCTCAGTTGTCTGTCAGTGACAGCTGCTGCTCATGTTGTTTCAGCATGTTCTCTCTGACTACATAAACATTTAGACAACTGCCACATGTATCAGTGAAGTGATGCTGTCTGTATCTGATCTATAACCTATCATATTGATAGCCTGATTTACAGTACAGTTTGCACAGWGAACGGACCGACTCCCTGTCTTCCCTCTTTTGCTCATAAAAGGGCCATTAAGGAGTAATCTTCATTTTATAATCTTTGATGCATGCTTCCTTGGCAAGCTGAACTGGTGAATAGTGGGTAGTATCTATTTTGGACTATGTGAGTGCAGGCTAATGAAGGCGTTGTATGAAATATTGATCAAGCCTCAGCAGCAGCAGGTGGAAGAGAGGTGGGGGGAGGTGGGGGCAGAAGGGTGGAGATGCAGAAAGCCGAGGTTAGGAAGAGAAAGGCTTTGTAGCTCAATAAATCGTGTCAAATGCAGAGGCAGGGGATTTTAAGTGCCAAAGAAGCACAATTTCACCATGAACAGAGTGCAAAGGTCAACATGACACACTGATAACGTYTTGTTCCCTGCCTGGCCGTGTACTGTAATACGTTTTGCCTGCTCACTCTCCAGAGAAATCAAAAAGGGGAAATTGGATACCAGAGTCATTGTTTACAGTTATTACAGTACAGCCAGTGGTATCTGTAATACCTCTGGTAGTGTCTGGTTGTGAGCTGCTGGAGAGAGTGGATTATTACCCCTATATCTCTACGCTCTGACCTGTCTGAGGTAGGCTGTGTCTGTGTCTGTCTGTCTCTCTCTCTCTCTCTCTCATGCATTGTTTGTTTTCTAGGTTTCACACAGCCAACAAAACCTCTGTGCAGTAGAATTCTTCAATTCTGCTTTTTCATTTTGATTATCACTTGTTTTGTTCGTATATTGCTTGCTTTTTCCTCCTGGGGGGAAAGCTCATTTGTCATCACTGTACTGCTAGAGGTCACATTGGCCATTGTGTAGAATGCACAATGCACTCTAGGGTATTTTATTTTTTAAATGAATCTCCTGTTTTGTATAGAAAGAATATTGTGTTATTAAAGGATCCTGATCATAGTGTATCTTGTACAATAGGCCTATATGGTATGTACCCTAGTCTACTTTATTACAAAGTAGCTACAGTAAGTAACAAATAATAATAATAATAAAGAATAATAGGATTGTAGAATAAAGAATCAAAGCATTATTTTCATAGATATTGTGCTTCTTTTCCAGTTGCTCCTGAGGTGACGGTGGTAGGATATGATCAGAACTGGTTTGTTGGTCAGGAGAATGTGAAGTTGGACTGTGGAGCCAAAGCAAACCCACCTGCCCACCACTTCTCCTGGACCAGGTCAGGGTCCTCTAGCTAGCAGCTTACCCACCCACTACACCCCACAACATGCTATACACAAACCGCATCACAAATAGCACCCCATTGGTCAATAGTAGTGCTCTATAATGGGAACTACTACTGTGATCATTGCTGGCTAGTAATATCCAGATAATGTTTGTATCGCTGTGTTTGTATATGATCTCCTTTCTTTACAGGTTGGATGGGCCGATGCCTGACGGTGTGGATATAGTGAACAACACTTTTAGTTTCACTCGTCCTCTGGAGAGAAATGACTCTGGACTGTACAGGTGTGAGGTGTACAACGACATCGGTCCACGCAGTCATGACATTCACGTCTGGATACAAGGTGAGAGAGAATGGCCTTCGTTAAACCTTTCAAACAGAGTTCTCCCACCATGACACCAGAGGAGAAAATAGCAGCATAAACACACACTATCAGCACCAAAGGTTCAAACTGTTGTAGTTATGACAACATTAGATATCTGTGATAAGAGAGGTAGTGTTTCACGCTGTTTGTTTTTGGGAACACAGTATGCACTAATATGCAACAATATGCCTGCTTGTCAATGGGACCACAGTGTGCAGACATTTAGCCCTTTTTTTGTTTATCTTGTTTGTTGTCCAAGGTTATTTGTCAGGGTTGGACACAATGCATTACACACAGATACAGTAACAGACGCTAGTATATTCCCTCCTCATGAAATAGGATGTGTGCTCCCATGCTCTGCTGTAAGAGCTGCATGGAGTTTCCGTTCACTCATCGAGAGATTACTAATTATATTTACTTTAATTTAATACACATTAATTAATGTCTGACTCGCTAAACAGACAGAGGATTTCCCCCCCCAAAGCTCTCGAAACATAGTTTTTATAAATTTGGCCTCACTTGGCTACGGTACTGGGCTGTTCTGCTGCAAGCGAACACTGCTTGGAGAACACACAGCCAGCAGCTTCCCCATCCCCCTCCTCTCCCTCCTCTCGTCTCCCTCTCGTCCTCTCTTTACGTTTGGCTCCTCTATTATTCTTTAGGTATGGAGCATGAGAACTGTGCTGCCCATTTGCCTCTTTCTTCTAATCTATAGCCAAACATAATGACTGCTACTCTTAGACACATTCTTCCAAGGCACACGATCTCTCTGGTTTCTCACTGAGAGCGGGAGAGCAGGCTGGAGGAGCCTCAAACTAAAGCAGGCGGTCAAAATCAAATTGTATTGGTCACATACACATAGTTAACAGATGTTAATGTGAGTGTAGCGAAATGCTTGTGCTTCTAGTGCCGACAGTGCAGTAATATCTAACAAGTCCACAACTACCTAATACACACAAATCTAAAGGGATGGAATAAGAATATGTACATATAAATATATGGATGAGCGATGACCGAGCGGCATAGGCAAGATGCAATAAGATACACTATATACATATGAGATGAGTAATGTAAGAAATGTAAACATTATTAAAGTGGCATTATTTAAAGTGACTAGTGATCCATTATTAAAGTGGCCAATGATTTGAGTCTGTATGTAGGCAGCAGCCTCTCTGTGTTAGTGATGGCTGTAACAGTCTGATGGCCTTGAGATAGAAGCTGTTTTTCAGTCTCTCGGTCCCAGCTTTGATGCACCTGTACTGACCTCGCCTTCCGGATGGTAGCAGGGTGAACAGGCAGTGGCTCGGGTGGTTGTTGTTCTTGATGATCTTTTTGGCCTTCCTGTGACATCGGGTGCTGTAGGTGTCCTGGAGGGCAGGTTGACTTGAAGTTGTGAAGTTCCTTTAGGGTCGTCGTGGTATCTGCTTGAGGGGGGATATACACGGCTGTGACAATAACCAACGAGAATTCTCTAGGGAGATAATATGGGCGGCATTTGATTGTAAGGAATTCTAGGTCAGGTGAACAAAAAGACTTGAGTTCCTGTATGTTGTTATGATTACACCACGCTCCATCTGTGAGTAGGCCTGGTTCGGACTGGAGTCCCGCTCACTCGAAAACTAAGAGTGCTCCCCAAATTATACCATATTCGCTATATAGTGCACTACTTTTGACCCAAAGCCCTATGGACCTCGGTCAAAACTAGTGCACTATAAAGGTAATAGGGTGCCATTTTGGACGTGGTCTAAAGCTTGCTTGACACGCTGTCCAGGAAGGACTTGCACTGAGCAATTATCTAGCCTCTCCAAGCCAACAACATGGAGGAGTCCGGCATATGCCTCTTCTCTCACTTTAAGCTCCTGTGGACATGGATGCATCTAGGCCTAAGCCACAGTAGCAGGCAGGCAGGCAGAGCATGTTGTATCATCCCCCGCCCTTCTCCTTCTTGGCTGTCTCAGATACACTGTGATGTTTTCACAGTGCCCTGCATGGCGCTGCAAATGTTTCTCCCCACCAGCAGCATCTCATTGTTTGTGTCCCAAATGGCACCCTATTCCCTATACAGTGCACCACCTTTGACCGTGGAAGGTGTACAGTGCATTCGAAAGTATTCAGACCATTTGACTTTTTCCACATTTTGTTATGTTACAGCTTAAATCGTTTTTTTCCTCATCAATATACACACAATACCCCATAATGACAAAGGAAAAACAGGTTTTTAGACATTTTTACAAATGTATTAAAAATAAACTTAAATAACACATTTACATAAGTAGACCCTTTACTCAGTATTTTGTTGAAGCACCTTTGGCAGAGATTACAGCCTCGATTCTTCGTGGGTATGACGCTACAAGCTTGGCATAACTGTATTTGAGGAGTTTCTCCCCTTCTCTGCAGATCCACTCAATCTCTGAGAGGTTGGATGGGGAGCGTCAATGCACAGCTATTTTCAGGTCTCTCCAGAGATGTTCGATTGGGTTTAAGTCCGGGCTCTGGCTGGGCCACTCAAGGACATCCAGAGACTTGTCCCAAAGCCACTCCTGCGTTGTCTTGGCTGTGTGCTTAGGGTCGTTGTCCTGTTGGAAGGTGAACCTTCGGCCAAGTCTGAGGTCCTGAACGCTCTAGAACAGGTTTTCATCAATGATTTCTCTGTACATTGCTCCGTTCATCTTTCCCTAGATCCTGACTAGTCTCCCAGTCCCTGCCGCTGAAAAACATCCCAACAGCATGATGCTGCCACCACCATGCTTCACCGTAGGGATGGTGCCAGGTTTCCTCCAGATGTGATGCTTGGCATTCAGGCCAAAGAGTTCAATCTTGGTTTAATCAGACCAGAGAATCTTGTTTCTCATGGTCTGAGAGTCTTTAAGGTGCCTTTTGGCAAACTCCAAGCGGGCTGTCATGTGCCTTTTACTGAGGAGTGGCTTCCGTCTGGAAGTGCTGCAGAGATGGTTGTCCTTCTGGAAGGTTTCCTCATCTCCACAGAGGAACTCTGGAGCTCTGTCATTATGACTATCGGGTTCTTGGTCACCTCCCTGACCAAGGCCCTTCTCCCCCTATTGCTCAATTTGGCTGGGCGGCCAGCTCTAGGAAGAGTCTTGGTGGTTCCAAACTTCTTCCATATAAGAATGGACGCGACTGTGTTCTTGGGGACCTTCTATGCTGCAGACATTTTTCTGTACCCTTCCCCAGATCTGTGTCTCGACGCTCTATAGACAATTCCTTCGACCTCATGGCTTGGTTTTTGCTCTGACATCCACTGTCAACTGTGGGACCTTGTAAAGACAGGTGTGTGCCTTTCCAAATCATGTCCAATCAATTGAATTTACCACAGGTGGACTCCAATCAAGTTGAAGAAACATCTCAAGGATGATCAATGGAAACAGGATGCACCTCAGCTCAATTTCGAGTCTCATAGCAAGGTGTCTGAATACTTAAGTAAATAAGGTATTTCAGTTTTTATTTGTAATAATTTTGCAAAAATGTCTAAACCTGTTTTCGCTTTGTCCTTATGAGGTATTATGTGTAGATTTATGAGTTTTTTTAAAAATGTAAATACATTTTAGAAGGCTTTAACGTAACAAAATATGGAAAAAGTCAAGGAGTCTGAATACTTTCCGAATGCACTGTATATTGTGCCTATTGGAGCCTATATTGTGCTCAGTGCTCCCCATCATACACCATGTCCCTCTCTAGCTACCAGGATGAGGTGGCACTGCAGTGGATAGCTGCTGTCTTACGGGCTCCTCACCAATTCTGCTATTTTGTGTGTTTTTTTATGTAAACTCTTTTGTACATAATATTTTCGCCATCATTTCCTATGACCTCGTACCCCTACACATCGACTCTGTAATGGTACCCTGTGTATATAGCCAAGTTATCGTTACTCATTCTGTATTTATTCCTCGTATTATTGTTTTTCTATTATCTATTTTTCCTCTCTGAATTGTTGGGAAGGACCCATAAGTAAGCATTTCACTGTTGTTTACAAAGCATGTGAAAAATTACATTTGATTTGATATGAGGAGGTCCAGCCCTGGAGGTTGGGCGTGCTTGTCTTAAGGCTAAGGAGGAGGCGTTATATATCAGCTCACTGACCTTGAGCTGCCTCTCCCCTCCCCCTTCTCCCCCCTTTACATTATCACTGGTCCCTTAGTCACTGCTTTATAATTGCAGGTTAGTTAGATTCTCACTCAGTCAGGTAAATTGCAGCCATGAAGGCTATGCTTGCTGCCATCCTGGTTGCATTTGATCAGTCGTAGCTAAGACTCCAGTGTTAAGGGGAGATAGAAAGCAGTCCTAGTGCAGCTTAGACTCCAGTGTTAAGGGGAGATAGAAAGCAGTCCTAGTGCAGCTTAGACTCCAGTGTTAAGGGGAGATAGAAAGCAGTCCTAGTGCAGCTTAGACTCCAGTGTTAATTGGAGATACAATGAGGTCCTAGTGCAGCTTTCAGTGTGTCTTTGTAGTCAGGCTCTTCATGTGTCTCTAGAGATACAGGGAAGTCAATATTCAGACACAGTAATCCTCTCTCTGGCTCTGTCTCTCTGTCTGTCTCTCTTTGTCTGTCTCTGTGTCTCTCTTGTCTGTCTTCTCTGGCTCTGGGTGTCATCACAGTAACTAGCCACTGAAGGACAAATCAGAGGCAGGAACCTCGCATCGATCACACACTGCTTCATCTTCTCACATGACTTCCCAGAGAGAGGGGAAGAACAAATCACACGCATGCACACGTGCGCACACACACACACACACACACACAGTCGTCTTCCCCTCTTAAATCCCCATTTTCTCTTTACTTTCCACCAGAGTCACTCACTCCTTTACAGAGTCATTCACTCCTTTACAGAGCCCCGAGTCACTCACTCCTTTACAGAGCCCCGAGTCACTCACTCCTTTACAGAGCCCCGAGTCACTCACTCCTTTACAG
>NC_036841.1:3164014-3225965 GCF_002910315.2 Salvelinus sp. IW2-2015
CCTTTACAGAGCCCCGAGTCACTCACTCCTTTACAGAGCCCCGAGTCACTCACTCCTTTACAGAGCCCCGAGTCACTCACTCCTTTACAGAGCCCAGAGTCACTCACTCCTTTACAGAGCCCAGAGTCACTCACTCCTTTACAGAGCCCAGAGCCTTTGGTGTTTGTCCAGACACTTTACTTATTTAATTAATATGCTCTTTCAAAACAACATGTTAGAATTTCAATTAAGCTTTTTTGTAAACTGTCATTTTCTAACAGGTTATAAACATTAGTGTATTCTATTTGTTCTGTATTCAATGATTATACTGTGTCACCTGTCAGATTCATACTAAAGACATTATTAACTGACATTGTTTTTTTTCTTCTCTGTCATGCCATTCCCTCCCTCCATTAAACCTCATCTCTGCCCCCCCTCTCTCTCTCTTTCACAACCATCTTCTATCCATCCATCAGATCCTCCCCCCACCACGGCACCAGTCCCCACCACCTCTACTCTCCTCTTCCTGGACACCAGTGACACCAGCATGGCCCCCAACAAGCGGCGAGGAGCGAGCGGCCACTTCACCTCACCCACCCTGGCCTCCCTGTCAGACAGCAGCCTGGGTACTATAGTGGGCGGGGCTGTGGGCGGGGTCCTGCTCCTGGGGTTGCTGCTGATCCTGGGCGGAGCTTGCTTCATGCGCAAGCGGAGGACCTTCAGGGGTGACTACTACACCAAACAGTACCTGGGCCCCTCCGACATGCAGAAGGAGTCCCAGCTGGACGTGCTCCAGCCCCACGAGCTGCAGGAGGTCTACGGGGACGGGCACAACTCTACCTGCAAGGACAGCCAGGAGCTGAAACCCAAGCCGGGACTGGGAGGTGACATAATTTACCCCAATGACATCAAGGACAAGGAGGACTGGGGCGACGGCCACAGGGGCCTCCGGGAGGGCAGCTACTACCCTGTTGAAAACCACAACAACATCCACCACCCCAAAGGGCCGCTCGTTCACACTCCCACTGTGACCAACGGCTCCCCCTACCTGCCGGAGGACTGCTATGACAACGGCACAGACAGCGAGTATGTGTCCCACATGGATGGGTCTGTGATCTCACGCAGAGAGTGGTATGTCTGAGAGCTACAGGGAAGCTGGAAAATACCTTTTGGCTCAAAATGACTCGGTGAGACAATAATTTAACAGGCGTTGAAATAGATATGTTATAGAGAATTTGTCAATTCAATAAACAGACTCTTCTAGACAAGAATGAACATTCCCGGCTCATTTGTGTGCTCTGACCCCAAGGACTTCCATATGACTTCCATATGGAGTGTGTTATAATGTCGTAGCATCTCAACAGATGATCGCAGGCTGGGAATGGCAGTAATCTGCTGTCATTATCCGCTTAACTTTAGAACTAGGGTTCATTTGGCAAGGGTTTCTCTGTACTACGTTGTTTCAACAGATGTGAGCGGTTCACGTTGTGTCGTTCTGCTTTTATGTATGTAAACACCTGCCTTACGTCATGAGTCTGGCATTTCAGCCCTCATTAGTGAAATATTTCTATCCCTTTTGAAAATTCTAAACGATGTGCCCATATGTTGCATCAATTCAAACCCCTCATATTCAATGACATTTCCCCAAAACAATTGCCTGTAATCATATGACTTTATGACTTTTTCATAAAGGTTACATTCTGATTGCTTGTTGCTGTTGAGAGCACCTAAATCAGATTATATTTTAGTTTTCAAACTGTTATACAGATGTGAAAGGGAAAAGAATTCAACAATGTGACAAAAAGGGAGCAATTTGCCAAGTTTATGGTTCTAGATGACGATAGAATATATCCACATGTTGTGAGCAGGATGTACAGTGATACTGTCAGGACTATGGGACGTGATAAGACTCTTTTAAGCACATCGGAGGAATACATCTCAAGATGTGTATCTATTTAGGACAGTGTATTGCACATGTTCTTTAGCATTGGTGGCACATTCTAGATTGTGTCCCAAAGGCACCCTATTCCATATACATTCAGTGGCCAGGTTATTAGGTACACCCATATAGTCCTGACTGTCATCAGCATGACGCAATAGGAACCGGGATTTGTCGGACCAGGCAATGTTTTTCCACTCCTCAATTGTCCAGTGTTAGCTGACAGGAGTGAAACTCAGTGTGTGTCAGTGTGATCTGTGATGGATTTTCTCCAGTACACAACCAGGCACCATGACATGGTTTTTGTCCCAAATGGCATCCTATTCTGTACATAGTGCACTACTTTTGAACAGAGCCGTATGGGCCTTGGTCAAAAGTAGTGTACTATATATGGAATTAGGATTCCATTTGGGAATGAGTCCATGACATGAGGTTGTAGCTACAAAAGGGTTGACATCACCAGTGATCATATCTCCATTAGCTGATATTGACCTTCCATTTCCTGTTCCTGCTCAGCCGGTAGCTTCGTTCTACCTGAGAAACTAAAGGATCAAAGTGGCCTCTCCAAAGCCTCGCCGTTAAAGGCAAGATCTCTTCAGTCAATTGGTCGGGTGGAGGGGAGCATGTATACACTGACTGTTGGAGGAGGGGGTTGTAGAGGGGGAGATCTCCCTGTGGCATTTCAAGATGGGGCTTGGTTTTAGCCTGAGGTTTCTTTGTTTCTTCTTCTGGGGTTTTGCAGATTGAGGGCACACTCTTTTTAATTTGATCCTTCTTTTTGTTGTTGCTCCCAACCCTTTGGTGGCTCATAAAACACTTGCGTATCACACACACACTCCACATGCTGCCTGCTGCCTAGGCCACTCCAACCCTGCCATGTTCAAAGCCCAGCCCTCACCTCAAAGTTTTAGCTTTTTAATTAACTTCTCCTCCCTGGATGGACTTGGCAAATGTTTGACCTCAGTGATGTGTAGAGCATCTGTGTATGCAAGCACACTCATGTGTTTTATCTGTTTGATTCAAGGCTTCCAGCGTGTGCCTGACTAAAATGGACAAAGCCCCTCGGTGAAAACTTTTCTTAGCTTAGCTACTGCTCAGACATCCACCCAGGGGTTGTGGGCACGTAGGCTAGATACAATGCAGGGATAGATTCTCATGTCTTTGACTGTTTGTCTGTACACACAATGTGAGGTTAGCTTGGTCTTACTCCCTGTTTTGAACATTTGTCCAAATACAGGCTGGCCTTTGACATGTAATTTCATTGGGAATGGAAGAAAGTGATTGAATGTTTACTTTGGCAAAGCTTTTGTTTTCAACTTGACCTTCTTTGGAATGGAAAGAGATTAAGTTATTGTTGTGCCTATACTGCTTTCATTTCATTTGAATCCTTTATGGTTTATTCTTCTGCTTATGTATATATGTTCATGATTTCTATGTGTGATGATTCATGTGTTGATGTAAGTCCTGAAGGCCTCTGGAGAGAAAAGTTGGTGCCTTATGCCTTTTTATGTCCTTTTTAGTATTTATGATTTTGTTGCTTGTTTTTAAACCAGCACAGTTGACTTAAGGTGAATTGTTTAGCCTTATACACACAGACTCTTGTAGCAGCTTAAGTTACAATGTACCTGAAAATTGTATTTCACTGGAAAATTACATGGGTAGTACTAAGCAGGCCAGAATCATAGTCAATGTTATTGTTTTGTAAATATGCTGGCTTTTTTTATTCTTTATTAAAAAACAAATGTTTTGTATKTTTTGGGTCTGAAATTGTCACAGTGCATTAGATTATTTTATATTAAAAAAAAAWTATTTCACCTTAATTTAACCAGGTTGGCCAGTTGAGAACAAGTTCTTATTTACAACTGCGATCTGGCCAAGATAAAGCAAAGCAGTGCGACACAAACAACAGAGTTACACATGGGATAAACAAACGTACAGTCGATAACACAATAGAAACATCTATATACAGTGTGTGCAAATGTAGTAAGATTAGGGAGTTAAGGCAATAAATAGGCCATAGTGGCGAAATAATTACAATTTAGCAATTAAACACTGGAGTGATAGATGTGCAGAAGATGAATGTGCAAGTAGCGATACTGGGGTGCAAAGGAGAAAAAAAAGAAATGACAATATGAGGATGAGGTAGTTGGGTGGGCTATTTACAGATGGGCTGTGTACAGGTGCAAAGATCGATCAGCTGCTCTGATAGCTGATGCTTAAAGTTATAGACCCCACCCAATGTTTGAGTCTTGCCATAAACAACCCAACAAGTATTAGCTAATTAACACAAGCAGAGCACCAGGGAGAGAACATCAGAGGCCATAGCTGAACAGAGAAATTGTTTGAGCTCATGGGCTCGGAAATAACTAAATGCTGCAGAGGGTGGGAGAGTGCAGCGCAGTTATAACAAAAATGTTGTCAAGGGCCACCGCCGGCCAGGCCAGCTCTCCTTGGTGTGATGTAACGAGGACTGTGGACTGCAGAACACCTACAGCAGAGATGTCATGGCAGAGTGAGAAGCAACTCTCTGCTGTCTGTCAGATGGGTGTCGTGATCTGGTCATACTGCCCAGTTTGGAAAGAGGAACCTCTCAGTCCCAGATGAACACATGGGTCAGTGCTGCACCTCTGACCGTGAGAGAGAGACGGGGCGCCAGACAAGGGGGAGAGCGGGGCGAAAAGGTTCTCCATACATCAGCAGTGGAGTGCTGTCTCCACGGTGACTTGGTTCAGTGCACTTCATATAGCAGGCCAGGCCATGGAGAGGGTTAAGGGTTTACTTCTGAAGCCTTTGTTTTTCACCATTTTCCTCTCCTCTCTATAAAACTGCCATTTCTCTTTCGTTACGTGTTTGGCAGACATAATGTAAGCCTGGAAACATGCAGTATCTACTGTATGACTCCCTAAAAGAAAATTGTTTCTATACTCCCCTAGTCACTTGACCTTTTCAAATCATACATGTGGCTGAATGTGGAGTACATTAAGTCATTTGCATGCGTGAAACTTCTTTGACAAATACCCGTGAAATGAACAGGGCAATTTAGGAAAGAAAGAAGCAGCCGTTTTTGTTTGAATGAATCAGTGGATATTCATTGTTTTCGGCTAAAGGGTTGTATTTGGTTAAAGACTAGGTAAGGACAGCACAACAAAAGCCCTTTTGTACTGAGCACCTCCTCTGAGACTGAGAGCAAAGACAATGAAGGTTTTTAGACTGAGGGCCTTTCACAGATTATACTCTACCGTAGCTGTGCTGTTCCCAGCCTGCTCTCTCTCTCTCTGCTGGATGAGAAGATAGCTGTGTTTGTCACAAAGTTTTAAAGAGAGGGTGGAGAGTGATGGGAGCTTACAGTCGTGGCCAAAAGTTTTGAGAATGACACAAATATTAATTTCCACAAAGTTTGCTGCTTCAGTGTCTTTAGATATTTTTGTCAGATGTTACTATGGAATACTGAAGTATAATTACAAACATTTCATAAGTGTCAAAGGCTTTTATTGACAATTACATGAAGTTGATGCAAAGAGTCAATATTTGCAGTGTTTTTCAAGACCTCTGCAATTAATTGACAGCCCTGGCATGCTGTCAATTAACTTCTGGGCCACATCCTGACTGATGGCAGCCCATTCTTGCATAATCAATGCTTGGAGTTTGTCAGAATTTGTGGGTTTTTGTTTGTCCATCTGCCTCTTGAGGATTGACCACAAGTTCTCAATGGGATTAAGGTCTTGGGAGTTTCCTGGCCATGGACCCAAAATATTGATGTTTTGTTCCCCGAGCCACTTAGTTATCACTTTTGCCTTATGGCAAGGTGCTCCATCATGCTGGAAAAGGCATTGTTCGTCACCAAACTGTTCCTGGATGGTTGGGAGAAGTTGCTCTCGGAGGATGTGTTGGTACCATTCTTTATTCATTCTTTATTCATGGCTGTGTTCTTAGGCACAATTGTGAGTGAGCCCACTCCCTTGGCTGAGAAGCAACCCCACACATGAATGGTCTCAGGATGCTTTACTGTTGGCATGACACAGGACTGATGGTAGCGCTCACCTTCTCCGGACAAGCTTTTTTCTAGATGCCCCAAACAATCGGAAAGGGGATTCATCAGAGAAAATGACTTTACCCCAGTCCTCAGCAGTCCAATCCCTGAACCTTTTGCAGAATATCAGTCTGTCCCTGATGTTTTTCCTGGAAAGAAGTGGCTTCTTTGCTGCCCTTCTTGACACCAGGCCATCCTCCAAAAGTCTTTGCATCACTGTGCGTGCAGATGCACTYACACCTGCCTGCTGCCATTCCTGAGCAAGCTCTATACTGGTGGTGCCACGATCCTGGCTCTTGCTGGACTTTCTTGGGCGCCATGAAGGCTTCTTCACAACAATTGAACCGTTCTCCTTGAAGTTCTTGATGATCCGATAAATGGTTGATTTAGGTGCAATCTTACTGGCAGCAATACCCTTGCCTGTGAAGCCCTTTTTGTGCAAAGCAATGATGACGGCACGTATTTCCTTGCAGGTAACCATGGTTGACAGAGGAAGAACAATGATTCCAAGCACCACCCTCCTTTTGAAGCTTCCAGTCTGTTATTCGAACTCAATCAGCATGACAGAGTGATCTCCAGCCTTGTCCTCGTCAACACTCACACCTGTGTTAACGAGAGAATCACTGACATGATGTCAGCTGGTCCTTTTGTGGCAGGGCTGAAATGCAGCGGAAATGTTTTGGGGGGATTYAGTTCATTTGCATGGCAAAGAGGGACTTTGCAATTAATTGCAATTAATCTGATCACTCTTCATAACATTCTGTAGTATATGCAAATTGCCATCATACAAACTGAGGCAGCAGACTTTGTGAAAATGTATATTTGTGTCATTCTCAACTTTTGGCCACGACTGTACAGTATCCCTCAGTGGACAGTACTACCATAATCTACTTCAGGCATATTGTGTCTATTCTCAGAGTCCAGATGTGCAGTATGGTCGGTACTGTCTTTAGATACCATAGGTCTGTATATCAGGGTTTTATGACAGCCATGGGCCAAATGCCCCTTTAATAAAATCCACCACTATGCATATCTACATCCCGGGCCTGCAGTAGCTAGCCTGAGTGCCAGTCTGTTTGTGCTATCATGCTAAATCCTTGTCACTTGGAAAGAGCACAACAAAATCTGGGACCAGGCTGAGCTACTTCAACACAAAAACATTGACATGCTGCAATGAAGGCAGGCAGGGGCAGAGAGCTGCATGCTTTCACATAGGTCGGATTAAGCCCCTTATGGATCAACCTCTAATTGCCCTCATGGTATGCAAGGGGCTGTGATTAGAATGAGTGGGCAGTCATCGCACTGGGACGTTACAAGACCCCCACATCCCCGACATTGTTCTCCAGTGCTAGAGCACATATAATCCTCAATGGATTTAAATCCTTCAGGCCCAAACACTGCAATGGTCCCTGGGAAATAGCCTACAAAAAAACAACAGAACAAGGGAGAGCAGGTGGAAGTGGAGGCTCAGATACTACTATAGTAGTAGGACTGGCCTGGTGTCAAATATACTGTCCATACAGTACATAACTGGGTAATGTATTTGACCAAAAGGAACATAATACATTCCGATATCCTAAGACATATTTGTCCTGACGCAACAAACTAGCCAAGATAGTCAGAATTAGTGTGCATCCCAAATGACACCCTACTTTTGACCAGGACTCATCTCTGTTCAAAAGTAGTGCACTACACTGTAATAGGGTGCCAGAGAGCACCATCTGTCCAGTGATTTCCCCTGGCTGCCTGAGAGGTTGTCTGTCGGCCATGTTGTTGTTCTTTAGAGATCAGCTGCTGTTATCCTTAGCATTAAAGCTGTGTTTATTCCACCTGTCCTCTGGCTGTCTGTCACTCAAAACAGACAGGCACTCCTCCTGACAGACAGCTGAGGAGTAGCAGGAGTAGACACCACACACTCCATGTCTCATCCCTCCTCTCAAACATAGTGCTCTGCTGTCTGTTTGCTTGCAGACTGACAGTATTGTCTCCATATAGAACACTTGTTATAGTGTCTATGATTGTCTCCTTGCTCTTCTCTACTGCCAGCTGTGCCTTTGTACACTTGACACCACACATCATATGACTCCTGCTTTGATGAAGAGGCTCACAGCCAAGAGAGTTGTCGGTTTTGTTTGAGCACCACTTGAGATTGTTGTCTCAGATATCAGTTCAAAACCCTAATGCACTGACAGTGCCATATGCCTGCTTTCACTACTCAATGACTGCTTGGGACTTGCTCACTTGAACTACTTTTGTTGGCCTTGTATTTTAGGAAAGTTTGGCCTTAAAGATACGTACTAGTTTTAAGGTTTGTCCATTGTAAGACAGAGGCACTTTTGACTTAATTAAACACAATCAGTACTGTATCCAGCATGCTAGATGATAAAATACGAAAATCAAACAAAGGGAGCAAAGTAATACCATTGTTCCACAACAAAACACAGACGTGTGTGACAGCGGAGGGGAAGATGAGGTGAAAACACAACTGATGTCAAACTAATAAATGACATGACATATAGAGGGAGGGGATGTGAGAGGCCCCATCTAGAGGCCTTTAAAGGTGAGCAGCATGAAGTCCTAATTACAGGGACTTAACACTGGCCTGTGCTGCACTCACGCTGCGCTGGTCTGGAGTTTAGACCTGCTGCTCCCGCTGCTAGGAGGAAGGAGAGGAGACTGACGGACCCTTCTTCTGCAGGCAGTGTATTTGTCCCTAATGGAACCCTATTCCCTATGTAGTGTACTACATTTGACCAGAGCCCTATGAGCCCAGATCAAAAGTAGTGCACTACAAAGGAAATAGGGTGCCTCTCAGGTCTGAGACTTGGGGCATAACAGACGTTATAGAGGCAGATATAATCCATTGTCTGGAACGTTAGGTATAATCAGGTTAGGCAACATTCTGACCTTGACTGGTCCAGTCTGAGGGAGAGAGGAGGGGAGGACTGGAGAGGAATATTCCATCATCAAATCAGCTACTTTCACAACATTACTCCTGTCAGGTTGAACCTTCATGCTCACTGAGTTTACCTGCAATAATGATCCCAATTTACTCCCCGCTGACCAATCACATGGCACTGCCTGCTGTTCACACTGAGAGAAGAAAATTTACTTGGAAAAGGACCAGAGATTGAGAGAGAGAGGAGCTGGTCAAGACTTACTGTGACTGCGTCCCAAATGGCAGGCACTCTGTTTCCCATGTAGTGCACTACTTTTGACAAGAGCCCATAGTGCACTAAATAGGAAATAGGGAGCCATTTGCGCTACATAATACAGTACCTTATAGAGGGCATCATGAGGGTTAGATGTTTACCATGTGAATCAGATTTGACATTGTTAACCTTGGCCCTTGTCTCCTCCCTCGCTGTGCTGTCAGGGTTGGAACCCTCTTTTAGACCAGTTAGTGCTTGTTTTTATCACACAACTTCAAAAGGAAGTTGTGGAGTATATTCACATGACCCAAGAAGATGAAACGAGACAGATTCTTATGGTGTAATACTGCCTATTGAGAGATGACTTAGGTGACTGTTACTGTGCATAGAGTAAAATAACAAATCCTTTTAGATTATGCCTCAACTAAAAATGGCTTGCAGACACAGACGATTTTATATGCCCTCAAGGGTGACTAACATCATAAAGTTATTGAGCTCTTTCAATTAGCTAAATCTCCAAGTGGCTCCCGTGGTGACAGCAGAACAAATGCTATGTGGCAGCTCTCTTTTGGCCAAGCTGCCGTTTGGACCCATGGCTTTGTTTTTCAATTCACCCCTGGCTGTGCTACCTGGAAAGGAGGGGTCATGAAAGTGTGTCACTCTAGCAATAAGGATCAGAGGACTGGTAGCTAGCTGGTAACCGTGACTATGCACTTTCATTTTTCAGCCTGGCTTGTATAATCCCAGAAGGCAATAAAACCGTCTGGCCACCATGTCTGGCTCCAGACCTTTTTTATTGACTGAAAATGTTGAGCCCCTAAGATTATTAGGTGGAATATGTGGCAAAATTTGACTTTTTAGTGCCTATTTTTTTCTCTTTTTACTTGATGTTGGACGTCATTAAGCAAACACTGGACAGGAGTGAGTCACTAATTATAGAGGAGAGAAAGTCCTATGGCTGTGTCCCAAAAGGCACCCTATTCCCAACATAGTGCACTACTTTTGAACAGATCCCTATGGGCTCTGGTCAGAAGTGCACTACATAGAGGAATAGGGAGCCATTTCAGATGCAGCCCATGTGTTTTAATGAGGTTCTGCATGTCTACTGTACCAAACCATGATTCCAGTAACTCTGTTGCTAGGGACACAGGTCATCCCAGTCAGACTCAATATTTATGTTGGCCAAGTTTCCCAAACTTGGCACTACACAGCTGATTCAAATAACCAACTCATCATCAAGCTTTGATGATTTTAATCAGCTGTGTAGTGCTAGGCAAAACAACTAAACGTGCACCTAAGGGGGACCCAGGACCGAGTTTGGGAAACCCTGCAATAGAACAGGCTTTGTGCAGATGTGTGTCTCTGAGTCTGAATGTGGAGTCATTATTGATATATTGTGAGAGGGAGAGAGAGCCGTGGAAGTGTAGACACAGCGGTCAAGTAAAGCCTGAGTAGCCAGAGGAGGTTGGGGCGCCAGGCCAGGCAGGGCCACCCGACTGTGACAAGGTCTGCTGTTTTTTCAGAGCTGGGGGATGGGTGTTGATTCCTCCTCAACATGATTCTCCTGGGTGACTAGTCATTTCACATCTATATGAACAAAGATTTGATAGGACAACGACTTTAGTCTTTAGTTATAACCTAATTAAAGTTAGAATCCTTAAATTAAACAATAACAAAGCGGATTCCACGCTTCTGTTTTGGTAAAAATCTGAAGGACGTGCCTGGGTAAATGTAACCTTTCTCAAATTCATAGACAGAGATATGGAGGCAAGGACTACTGTAACCATCCAAGATACAGAAATGTGAGTTTTAACCATGTTTTGAGGCCATACAGTGTTTGTGTACATGTACTTTGTTTACAAACAAGCTTATGTTTTGGTTTCTGATGGGGTACAACAGTTGAACTAAGCTCATGAGGCATTTATAAGTGATATTCTTCAAGATTGATATATATTCATTCATAAGTTCAAAAATGGATGTAGCAACTAAGGATTCTAGCTTTAAAAACTCTGCAGCACTTTTTGTCTCCATTTTATATGTCACGTTCCTGACCTGTTTTGTATTTATTTAGTATGGTCAGGGCGTGAGTTGGGTGGGTTGTCTATGTGTTGTTTTCTATGTTGGGGTTTTGTGCGTTCGGCCTGGTATGATTCTCAATCAGAGGCAGCTGTCAATCGTTGTCCCTGATTGAGAATCATACTTAGGCAGCCGGGGTTCACGTGTGTGTTTGTGGGTGTTTGTCTTTCGTGTCAGTATTCGTGCCACACGGGACTGTTTTCGGTTGGATTCTATTTGTTAATTTGTTTCATTGTAGTGTTCAGTTAATTTTATAATAAATTATGGACACTTTCCACTCTGCGTCTTGGTCCGATCCCTACTTCTGCCGTTACAGAAACACCCACCACCAAAGGACCAAGCGGAGTGGAAGAGGGCAGCAACAGCAGCAGCAGCAGCGGCCAAAAACCCAGGACTCCTGGACTTGGGAAGAGATCCTGGACGGCAAAGGACCCTGGGCTCAGCCAGGGGAATATCGCCGTCCCAAGGCAGAGTTGGAGGCAGCGAAGGCAGAGAGGCGCTGGTATGAGGAGGCAGCGCGGCGACGCGGTTGGGAGCCCGAGAGTCAGACCCAAAAATTTCTTGGGGGGGGGGGGGCACACGCGGAGTGTGGCAAAGCCGGGTATGAGACCTGAGCCAACTCCCCGTGCTTACCGTGGAGTGAGAGGGCGTCGTACTGGTCAGACACCGTGTTATGCGGTGGAGCGCACGGTGTGCCCAGTACGCGTGCTTAGCCCAGTGCGGGCTATTCCACCTCGCCGCACTGGTAGGGCTAGGTTGGGCATCGAGCCGGGTGTCATGAAGCCGGTCCAACGCATCTGGTCTCCAGTGCGTCTCCTCGGGCCGGCGTACATGGCACCAGCCTTACAAATGGTGTCCGGTTGGATTCTATTTGTTAATTTGTTTCATTGTAGTGTTCAGTTAATTTTATAATAAATTATGGACACTTTCCACTCTGCATCTTGGTCCGATCCCTACACCTCCTCTTCAGACGAAGAGGAGGAAATCTGCCGTTACATTATAGCTATGAACATAGCTGTTTTTTGTTTCCAGTGAATTATCCATTTAGACCAGTCTTTTACAGTTATTAGTGGTTCTAAATTGTTATGGGGATAATTCAAAGCCTTTAGTTAATAGTCAGTACTAGAACAACAACGTCTCCTGTTGATGTATTGACTTTCATCGGTGGAAAGAGAGGAGGACCAAAGCGCAGCGTGGTACGTTTCCATATTTATTGGAATACTTTTTCAATACGAACAAAAACAATAAACAGACGCAAACCAACGAAGCTACAGTCCTGAACTAGTGAACATAGAACACATGAACGCACGAACAGGAACAATCACCCACAAACCAATAGTGAAAACAGGCAACCTAAATATGGTTCCCAATCAGAGACAAYGTAAAACACCTGCCTCTGATTGAGAACCATATCAGGCCAATAAGACAAACCTAACCTAGAAACATAGAACATAGACTATACCCACCCAGCTCACGTCCTGACCAACTAAATAAAGACAAAAAACAAAGGAAATAAGGTCAGGAACGTGACAGTTGATGTTTCCTTTCGTGAGTTTTTCTCAGGTACAATAAAACAAAGCAATTTTTTATTGATTGCCACATTTTGAAATAGTTGCTAAGTGGAAAATACATTGTTGTTCCATTTTCATTTTACATTTCATTGTTTTGTATTAGAAGACACATCCGATTCTTTTATAAAGTGCAATTTCCTGTTTCACATTTAAGTGGTTTTCAAGTTGTTTGAGAGAATTTAGATGCAATCCAATGCCACTGGAATAATCTCATAAACGGTATCATAAAGATCATCTCTCAGGTTTGAAAATGGCGGCAGGCATTTTACTATCCAATCTACTATATGCTAAAGAAACCCAAACCGTAAAATTCACTGAAGGTTATTATTTCAGTTTAAACATCTTCCATTTCTACTGCCAGGCACTGAGTCACTGAAACATGCCTCTCAATCATTAACTTCATTTCCCACACTGACTTAGCGTGTCTCAAGGACAACATGAACCGCAATCTTTTCCCTCTCATGCAGGAAACTAAATCTAATTAATGTAAGAAGAAACTATTGTGACCTTTCTAGGGCTGTTAAGGCTGTTTTGAAGGTGTTGTTTGTACTTATCTTTGATGGTGTGGTGGGCCTGGGGAATAATGGAGTTTATTTATGGATCGCAGGCCTGCCTCTGATATGGCACCAAAGCTCATAGTCAGTGACATTTAGCCTGACATTCAGGTGAGARACCATCCACAGGGTCCGTTGAAGGACTGACTGCTGCTCTTTTCATTACATGGATATAAAAGGATTTCCCTTGTTGTCCTCTCTCACGCTGAATATTACAAATGATATCATACACTGGTACTGTATAACATCTACTATATAAACAAAACATACAGTATTACCATATCACTGTCTGGCGACATCTTTCATATTTGACATACCATAGTTATTATTTATTATGTTAGATTTGATGTTAATATGTGTGTGCACATATTGTATGAAGTAGCAGAATAGATTTCAACAGGATCAGAGCCTCAGGCATAGATAAGAGTTGACTATAGGTTACTCCCCACAATATAGGTGCAGGACATGACTAATTGCTTTTAATTAACCTTGGCCCATTAAGGGGATCAATGGCTCCATCAACAATGATCCAGGGTGGATGAGGCTTGTAGCCTGGAGAGAGGAGGATGGGGAGCGGAGAGGTAGGGCTGGGGTTTGAACTATTGCCTCTCAAACCTATACTGGGCTGTCATCAGCAATCAGCACCATAGATCACACTCGTAGATAGACACCAGGACTGTGTGAACATTGGTGTGAACGCTAACTCAGCACAGGTTCAACACAGGTCAAGATCCATAAGGCGAAGAGAATAGGGATAAAGGTAATTCAGAGTCCGCAAGAAATATCTCTCTGTTTGGATGCTTATGTGAAAAGCATTGGGTGAATGGTTATATATTGATCAGGCCAGGTCGTGATTAGGTCTATTGCTGCTGTGAGGTTAAAGGTTAATTGGACAGAGAGAGTCTGCCTCTACAGATCCAGTTGTGCTTATGGTGATTCCTGTATCAACACAGCTAGGCCTCCAACCTACAGTAGAGTGAGTAACAGGAATGCATTGGTCCCATAGGCACCATGAAGGATTTCAGGGAGCTCTGCTCTCATCATCCATGCATGTGTATTCTTGGCCCAGACCTTTGGATCATCCCTGGTCACCCTGTCGGGCCAACACTCTGCACTTCCAGCCCTGGAGTCAGCCTTTGAGTGCTAAATGACACCCTATTCCAAATAATATATGCCATTTAGCAGACGCTTTTATCCAAAGTGACTTATAGTCATCCATGTAAACATTTTACTGTTGGTGGTCCCGCGAATCAAACCCACTACCCTGGTGTTAGTAGCACCATGCTCTACCAACAGAGCTACAAATGGAACTGTAATGTTGGCATGAAGGATCGGGAGACAAGCACAGGAATAGTTTTTTTTATTGCACCCAAATTACAGCATGCCATGTAAAGGCACAGGGACCAAACAAACAAGTATACAACACACAGGGTTGAAACCCAAACGAAAGAGCGAGGAGTACCTCGAATAGATAACACACGTGCACAATGATTATCACACGGGACGAGACCCGTAACCATCTGCGCAATCCACAATGGCACGAAAGCCAAAACACACAGCACAGGTACTCACACGATCAACGGACATAGTAACGATAATCAACCCCCCAATGGACACCAAAGGGCACATATACAGTTGAAGTCGGAAGTGTACATACACCTTAGCCAAATACATTTAAACTCAGTTTTTAACAATTCCTGACATTTAATCCTAGTAAAAATTCCCTGTCTTAGGTCAGTTAGGATCACCACTTTATTTTAAGAATGTGAAATGTCAGAATAATAGTAGAGAGAATTACTTATTTCAGCTTTTATTTCTTTCATCACATTCCCACTGGGTCAGAAGTTTACATACACTCAATTAGTATTTGGTAGCATTGCCTTTAAATTGTTTAACTTGGGTCAAACGTTTCGTTGTAGCCTTCCACAAGCTTCCCACCAATGGTTGGTGAATATTTGGCCCAGTCCTCCTGACAGAGGAGCTGTGTGACTGAGTCAGGTTTGTAGCCTCCTTGTTCGCACACGCTTTTTCATTCTGCCAACAAATGTTCTATAGGATTGAGTCAGGGCTTTGTGATGGCCAATCCAATCCTTGACTTTGTTGTCCTTAAGCCATTTTGCCACAACTTTGGAAGTATGCTTGGGGTCATTGTCCATTTGGAAGACCCATTTGCGACCAAGCTTTAACCTCTTGACTGATGTCTTGAGATGTTGCTCAATATATCCACATACTTTTCCTGCCTCATGATGCCATCTATTTTGTGAAGTGCACCAGTACCTCTGCAGCAAAAGCACCCCCACAACATGATGCTGCCACCCCCGTGCTTCACGGTTGGGAAACAGTTTATTTTTGTTTTCATCAGACCAGAGGACATTTCTCCAAAAAGTATGATCTTTGTTCCCATGTGCAGTTGCAAACAGTAGTCTGGCTTTTTTTATGGCGGTTTTTAGAGCAGTGGCTTCTTCCTTGCTGAGCGGCCTTTCAGGTTATTGGATATAGGACTCGTTTACTGTGGATATAGATACTTTTGTACCTTTTCCTCCAGCATCTTTACAAGGTCCTTTGCTGTTGTTCTGGGATTGATTTGCGCTTTTCGCACCAAAAAACGTTCATCACTAGGAGACAGGAATGCGTTTCCTTCCTGAGCGGTATGACGGCTGCGTGGACCCATGGTGTTTATACTTGCGTACTATTGTTTGTACAGATGAACGTGTACCTTCAGGCGTTTGGAAATTGCTCCCAAAGATGAACCAAACTGTGGAGGTCTTGGCTGATTTCTTTAAAAAATAAATTGAGTTTGAAGGTAGGCTTGAAATACATCCACATATACAACTCCAACTCTTAAAATTATGTCAATTAGCCTATCAGAAGCTTCTAAAGCCATGACATAATTTTCTGGATTTTCCCAAGCTTTTTAAAGGCACAGTCAACTTAATGTATGTAAACTTCTGACCCACTGGAATTGTGATACAGTGAAATATAAGTGAAATAATCTGTCTGTAAACAATTGTTGGAAAAATGACTTGTGTCATGCACAAAGTAGATGTCCTAACTGACTTACCAAAACTATAGTTTGTTAACAAGAAATTTGTGGAGTGGTTGAAAAACTAGTTTTAATGACTCCAACCTAAATGTATGTAAACTTCCGACTTCAACTGTAAACAAATACTAATCAGTGGGAAAGGGGACAGGTGTGCATGATGAAAGTTCCGGAGGGATCCATGACAGGAACCCTTAGGGCTCTGGTCAGAAGTAGTGCACTATATAGGGAATAGAGTGCCATGGGACGCATCCAGAGTCAGTTGATGCCATTATCACAAGCAAGAGCTTTGAAATATTTATCCTCCATTGTATTCTGGGCTGATTTAAAGGGGAAGTCAGCAATTGCTACATACAGTTTTGGACCTATCAATAAATGATATGTATCCATATATATCCATCTTCAAGAATATAACTTAGAAATGCCTCATGAGCTTTGTTCAACTGTCGTACCCCATCAGAACCCAAAATATAAGCTTATTTTACTCCAATGTTTATAAACAAAGTAAATGTAACAAGCCTCAAAACATGATGTGGTCTCATGGATGAGGTCCTTGCATCTTAGCTCTGTCTATGAATTTGAAAGTGGTTACATTTCTCCAACCCCATTCATTCTTGGTCATTTAGCAGACACTCTTATCCTAAGCAACTTGGGTTAATAACTTTGCTCAAGGGCACATCGAGAGATTTTCAACCTAGTCAGCTTTGGGGATTCAAACCAGCAACCTTCCAGTTCCTGGTCTAACGCTCTTAACCGCTAGGCTACCCTCAGCTTTTTACAGAAACAGGGGAGGGGTACTTTTGTTATTGTTTCTACTGCTAATTGCCACTTTAATTTTAGTTGAATTATGATCTGAGGGAACTAGAGCGAGGAGGAGGCAGAAGTAAGGATGACACAGCATTTAGACCCACGGCCACTTCCCTGGCCTAGTGGATGGATGCAGTCTCATATAAAAGAGAGAGATTTTTGTCTAGGAAAGAGCAAATGTCTTCTTTTATTTTACAGAGCTATGATGTCATGGAAATGTTTTTTTTGTCACATTTGCAAGCGTAGCATTTAGACTATGAGCTTGTGAGTGTACTGTAGCTTTTCCTGGCTCTTACATTATTTTCTCTTTCCTCATGTCAGAAATGTCCATTAGTAACTGCAAGCCTATAGATGGCAGCCATGAGTTGAGTTTGACTGCTACAGTATGTTTTACTTTATGTCCCTTTAAAGGTGAATATTGAGTGTGTGGGTTGACTGTCAACATAAATATATATTGACTGTTGACTGTCAACATAAATGACCTTTTCATTTGTGGCTCCTCTGCTTTGCTCCTTGAAGCGTTGTGGTTCAAAGGGGCATTTCCTGAGGTACTGTGAGCATTCTAGCTAGTGCACCAACAAAAACAACAACAGTCAAAGGCATTTTTAGTCCATACCTAGGGTCTTGGTTGTGAACAAAGAACATGTCCATGTATGCCTCCCATATTTGGCCACTGCTTTTGACCAGCTCTTGGATGATGGGCTGATATTATGAGTCACCTCCCCCATGCTTGGGACCTGTAGGGTTGGTTGGCACTGGAAGAAGCTCTCTGCCTATACTCTGGAAAGATCCCTGCAGCAGGGGATACCAGGAGTGGTGCCAGGCATGGTGGACTCCACCTTGGATCTCACTGGCCTAGCCAGGACAAGCCAGGCACATACACATACAGTACAGCCAGTAACCAAACCAGAACCCCATCTGCTGTCTATTTTCACTGCCATGCTCTTTTGATACTCTCCCTGCCAACAGCACTTCACCCCAGGAGTGATCCCTCATCTCATCACACACACACACACACACACACACCACACACACACACACACACACACACACACACACACACACCACACACACCCACACACCACACACACAACACACACCCACAGCAACTCCCCACACAACACCCCCAAACACACACACACACACACACACACACACACACACACACACACACACCACACACACACACACACACACACACACACACACACACACACACACACACACACACACACACACACACACACACACACACACACACACACACACACACACACACACACACAAATGGACAATCTGGGTACAGTGCCCCAGTGCAAAGCACCTAGCCACCACAAACTGTATTAAAGACTTGATACTGCAGGAGTAGCTCACATACAGTATGCAGGTGGCCATTTACCATAGACAGCCACCTTGCTGAGTAAAGAGTGAAATGTTGCTGTACCTCTCTTGCATAAAACAGAAAGGAAATAATACCAGAAAATAATTTATAACACCACAATCACTTCCCTCCCCCATCTTTGTTTCGTAGGAATGGGTTTGAACAGGTGGCCTGAAAACCAGGACACTTTACCTGAGCCTGAGGAGAAGAGAAGCCCTGACAACTAACCAATGCATTTGGCCAGGTACACGTTCCTCAAAAGAAGTTGTCTTTAGTCTTAATTGTCTTAGTGTGGTCATTTTGTGAGCTGTCCATGCTGTGGAGAATGACATCTCAGAACCTGCCCTATGTGCCCAGGTCAAAAGTAGTGACTATAAAGGGAATAAAGTGGCATTTGGGACGCAGATGTGTTTCCCCTCTCAGTTTTGGCCTGCAGCACGAAATCTCATATGTCTTCATTCTTCCACAATACCTCAGATAGCTTCCCGAGTAATAGTATATAAATCAAGTCCGGAGTCAATGTGGAATCTATAACAGTGCCATGCCTAGGAAGGGAATGGGGGTTGGAGGTAGGGTTCTATGAGAACAGGGGAGTGCAGAAGAATGGAGAGACATTTTCTACGATTTTTTTCAACTTCTGGAAAGATTTATGATATTCTTCTTTCCATCGGGGTAAGTGGCTCGTCACAGCCCTTAAGAGACCCATCTCAATGATCTGTCCCATGAACATCAATTACTGGCCTGATCATTTGCGCACCTTTTCCACTCTCTTTTCCAAAGAGACAATGTGTGTTGTCGTGTGTGGTGTGTGTGTGTTGTGTTGTGTGGTTGTGTGTGTGTGTGTGGTGTGTGTGTTTGTTGGTGTGGTGTGTGTGTGTTTGTGTGTGTGTGTGTTGTTGTGTGTGTGTGTTTTCTTATGTGTGTGTGTGTGTGTTGTGTGTGGTGTGTGTGTGGTTGTGGTGTGCTGACATGCTGTGGTGTTGTGTGTGTGGACTATGTCGTGGCGTTGTGTTGTGGTGGCACACTTGCTGTGTCAGAGAGAGAAGCAGAGGAGAGAAGGTATAACTACACTATGAGATAGTAGATGGATGCCAACAGTACATCTGTGAAGTTCATAAATACCACAAATAATACATGTTTTTATTCCTAGTGAATACAGAAGGTTTCAGACAGTCGCAGACAGTAGGTGAAATGGGACAATGGAAGAGTTAAATTCCTGACTATTCCCACTGCTAAACTCCCCTCTCGCTCCAGATTTCAGGAAAACCATTGAAGGTAATTTCATTGGTGGAAAAACGGTTGGAAGGCTTTTAGCTCATGGATTATTCCAATTATGTCAGGGAAGAGAGAGACAAGAGCTAACTCCACCTGTAAGTGTGTTCCTATTAATAGCTAAAGCGCCCATGTAATTAAATTATGTTTTTGAAATTAGATATCGCATTGATGTCAAATATGATTTACATATTGGGTGATAAAATCATCCTGTTTTATGCCTGTAAATCATCCTTGCCAGCAATGACAGTAAATGACAGATCATCAGATATAGGAGGTGATAGTATACAACCTCATAGATTGGATTAAACTATTTACTGTAGTGTTAGAAACATATCAGAATATGGATTATAGATATATTTTTCAAAATTGCCCTGCTGCTCTTCCTAGTTCTCTGTCGCCTGATGAATAGACCTTCAGAAGACACAACAGGAAACGCAGGGAGGTTATTACCTTGACTTAGGTCTTCCTGTTACTGCAGAAACTGGCATCTCGTGGTGGGTGTGAGGGTATGATGTGTTGGTGTGTGTGCTGCGGTGCGTGCGTGCGTGGTGCGTGCGTGCGTGGCGTCGGGTGCGTGCGTGCGCGTGCGGTGGGCGTGTCCTGTGCGGCGTGCGTGCATGCGAGTCTTCAGTGTGTTGGATGGAGGAGTAGAGAGAAGTAGGAGAAAATTCGACTCAAGAAGATACGATAGAGAGAGAGAGAGAGAGAGAGAGAGAGAGAGAGAGAGAGAACTTATCTGACATAATGAAAAGTAAAATGTCTTTTCTAATGGCTTCCAGATTAAGTTGTAGTCCATTAACACAACTAGAGGATGCTTCAGCTACAACCTCACTGTCAGTACCAGCTGTCTGTGGTGAAACGGTTTTCTATCTCTCTGAATGAGTCAAAATGTTGTTACAAACAAACCACACAAACTATCTGATGACTCAACAGCTTTTTTAGTCAAGTCATTTCACTTAGTGTCATTGCCAATAGATCACTATGATGTACTGTAACACTAGTACCAAAGGTGAGTACAAGGTTATCAGCTTTGACAGGAAACACATTTACTAAGAGGGTGATCGTGTAGTCCTCAATGCAAAAAATAACCATACTACTAAAGATTTGATGGAATGTTAGTGAAATAAACAAACCCTGCAATACTCATCCATCTGTAGAAGCCTCTAAGATACTGTACTAGCTTACGTTACATAGTGGCCGACAGATGACCACATGTTTACAAATTCAGGGGAGTCAAGCCACTGTATATTTTGCTTTTCTGGGCTCATCAGACCTCAGAATGATCCTGGAAAACTGGTGTAACGTTAAAGTTAGCTAAAGGAGACACTGAGGAAAAAGGCTGTTGAATTTGAGGAGGATTCCCAGTTGGCCTATTGTGTAAAGGGGCTCCCGAGTGGCGCAGCGGTCTAAGGCACTGCATCTCAGTGCAAGAGGCGTCACTACAGTCCCTGGTTTGAATCCAGGATGAATCACATCCAGCCATGATTGGGATTCCCATAAGGTGGCGCACAATGGCCCAGTGTTGGCCGGGGTAGGTTGTCATTGTAAATAAGAATTTGTTCTTAACTGACTTGCCTAGTTAAATAAAGGGTAAAATAAATAAACAGGGTCTTACTTCATGCACATTCTGCTACATGATTCACATAATCTAGAAGACAGTTGTTCTGGAGGTACAGCAGCACAGATTTGTAAAACATACTGTAGCCAGCTGGAGAGCTGAAGAGTATTTTTTATGTGCATAGTATTCCTACACATTTGTTCCCATTGTTATTTTCCTGTCCGGGCATTTCTAATGACAAATTATATTTAGTAAATTGCCAAGTCTGACTAAAAGGAAAATACAGCCAGGAAGTGAATTAGTGGGAAATATTGTCTTGTAAAACAATGTCTTTGTGAGGGATTTCCAGAGCAGCAGGCAAGAAACAGTGAGTTGACTTCAATGTAGACAGGCTGTGTCTCTCTCTCTCTCTTAGGACTCCTGAAGGGATGAGCTGGGCTGGAGGATGCATGGCATCATCGCGGACAACAGGGACACTTTGTTATACAGTATGAGGTGACAGGAGCTGAACAGACATATCCTACAGTATGACATTCAGCTGCTACTACTAGGAAGTGAAAACGCTGGTTTTCTACTAAGTGAGATGTGAAATAATAACTAATCCATAGAAGAAGCAGTTCTGTTCAAACAGATTTGTGCACATAATAACATTTAGGGTAAAGTGGTTCTAAACAACATAGCCCTACACTGTGTGTGTTTGTAAAAACAGCTCTGCTCAGAAGTTTGGAGCACACACCCTCTAGAGCTGACTCTGACAGCTTCTCTTGAACACACACACACACACACGCACGCACGCACGCAGACGCAGACGCGCACGCGCACACTGGCACACCGCACACGCACACACGACACACACACACACACACACACACACACACACACACACACACATTTAAATACCCTCATAGGAAGACTTGCTGTAGTCAAATTGAATCATCACTCTCAGTGATACCACCATGGGATGCTCAGGGCTGTTGATTTTGGGCTTTGTCCTAAATGTGTCTCACTGCTTGGACATGCTGGGTAAGTCTGAGGAGTTATAATCCATCTGTGAGTGTACAGTTCTGTTTATAGGTTGAGTTTACTAGACCTTAAAGACTTGTTTAACCTGTGGCATTTTAAACCGAACAGAGGTGCAATAGTTTACCTGCTTGATTAGTCTAAATATAAAGGCTTACAAGCAATAAACCCAAGWGCAGAATCCATTTGAAATATTCTGAATGCATTTGAACTATAGCATTATCAACACACTAAAAGGATGGAGTCGATTCCTTTTATTTTAAACAACAGTTTATTGCTGACATATGTTTATATTACAATATTGGCTGTTAGTCTGCAATTATTGTCCAATGGTGTCAGCTATTAAAACCATTTTGGTTGCTTTATGACCTTTTCAATTCCATTCATGACCTTCAGTGATACCATTAATAGTATTGCAATGGCTCCACTAAGTGTACCACTGTGTTTAGGGGAAATCCCTGTGTTGTTAGTCAACTCTATTTTATGTTAGTCAGAAAAACCTCACAGTTTGATCTGTTTGAACTTAACTGAGGAACCTCTTCAGAGTGTATTTTCAATCGGCAGATGAATGAGTGCCTCTGAGGAATAAATAGGTCTGTAGGTTAGAACCACTGCACYRACAGTATGACTTTCCATCCCCRGATCTCTCCACTAACACATCATCATACAATTCATTATTTACATCACCACACTGATCTATTTGTTTGATCAAAAGCAGTTCTTGGTCAATATAAGTTTACATTTTCAGTTGTCTTGCTACCCTCTGAAAATGGAATAATCTGCAAGCATCCATGTACGTGAATGCCTGCTGTTGGGTAGAAGCCAAGATGAAACCACACCAGCGTCATGTGACTATACTACGATATACTGGCCCTATATGGTACTTGGGTAGCCTACATTTGTTTACATCCCTGTTCGTGAGCATTTCTCCTTTGCCAAGATAATCCATCCACCTGACAGGTGTGGCATGTCAAGAAGCTGATTAAACAGCATGGTCATTACACAGGTGCACCTTTTGCTGGGCACAATAAAAGGCCACTCTAAAATGTGCTGTTTTGCCACACAACACAATGCCACAGATGTCTCAAGTTTTTGAGGGAGAATGCAATTGGCATGCTGACTGTAGGAATGTCCACCAGAACTGTTGCCAGAGAATTAAATGTTAATTTCTCTACCATAAGCCACAAGGGATCGTCTGTGGGGGGTTGGTGCTGAGGAGTATTTCTGTCTGTATTAAAGCCCTTTTGTGGGGAAAAACTCATTCTGATTGGCTGCGCCCCTGCCCAGTCATGTGAAATCCATAGATTAGGGTCTATTTCATGTATCTCAATTGACTGATTTCCTTATATGAACTGTAACTCAGTAAAATCTTTGAAATTGTTGCATATTGTGTATATATTTTTGGTCATTATACATAAAGCACCCTAACCTTAAACAGAGATAGTTGTCAGTGTCTTAGGGTCACAGAAAAAGTGCTAGTGGACATTATTGTGTATTTCAGGCTGTTACTATGTGTTTATTTGCAGTGCATCCTTTAAGTGTGCCTCAGTTATGTACATTTTTGAATACCTTTTCCATTTTTATGAACCATAAACCCACAAGACAAGATATATTTGTGTGACGAATGAATGAGTGAGCATTTTGGGATATTCTCAACGCTCTGATTGTTTCCATATGTTGTGATATACAACCCACCACTTCTTGCTGTTCTCTGAATTGATTTGGTCAGAGTATTTATAGTTGGAGACATAAGTGTGGTCCTCATCAAAGTGTCCCAACAGCAGTATTTTATAGGATAGGTGATGTGAAGTGTTAGACTGGGTATCCATTGAGTGTTCCCCATGACCCAATGTACTCAGCTGTCATCATTCGGCACTTAAGGTTCAATTTGACTCCCATTTTCACTGGCTAATAGATCAACTGTGTCCTTAAGTGTTCCATAATAGAGAGACCAGAGAGAGGACAGTGAGTTGGTATGCATTGGACTCTGCGTACTATCATCTTCCCAACACTCAAAACTGTCAGGCTGCTTTATTATATGTCCCCTTCACTGAAACATCCCCTAATCATGGCCGATGTCTTAGAGACAGACTGTAGCTCTGTAGCTCTTTAATGGAGTCTTCCATTAATAAATCTCCACCGGTGGGATCAGGCCCGGCTGCATTTAAGTGTCACAATCAATCTGCACAGTTCAGTCCGTGTCTTTAGCCTTGGATCAACACATAACCCATGTTAGTCTAGAGAGATAAGTCTCATCACTTAGTACATATGACTTTTTAGCACTGCAGCATCTCTATCTTCTGCATTCCACAAAGGGATTGTTTCCATTGACAGTCATTATGTTCTCTGCCCCATATACAAGGGTGCCATCCCAAATGGCACCCTATTCACTATAGTGCAGTACTTTTGACCAGGGCCAATAGGGAATAGGGTGCCATTTGGGACACAAGCAGCTGCTTCATCCAGTCTCACCAAGAGACAATGGGATGGACACACACAGACAGGGAACATTTTAATAGAAATCACACCAACAGACATCCACCATCTCACTGCCCCTCCTTCTCAACAGAAATCACATTTGCTGTTGGTTATTTTTAGCAACGTATATGGAATATCTCATCAATTAATCAAAGTGCATCCCACTGAGATATGAGTGATTGTGAGTGACTAAGTCTGCGTCCCAAATGGCGCACTACTTTTGACCAGGGCCCATAGAGCTATGGTCAAAAGTAGTGTACTAGGGAATATGGTGCCCCTTTGGGACACATCATGACAGAATTACTAATCATTTATGCATATCACAATGTTTTTTTTCTCACAGATATGGAGGAGGACATGGAGATTGACCGTAACGTCACTGGGATCCTTGGAGAGGATGTCTTCCTCCGCTGTCAGTACCTGGGACAGAATGACATCACAGACGCCTCATGGAAACGCCCAGACCCGAGAATGAAGCGATCAATGAAGAAATTAACAGGCTACAAGAACAACAAGGCTTTCAGCAAAGACCCAGACTTCTCCGCCCCAGTCTCTCCCACCAATCTGACTGTCAAGATGAGGGTGTCTACTCTGGAGGCCCAGGGGGAGTACATATGTGCGTTTGCCACTGATGAAGAAGAGATCACTAACAGCATGTTTCTCACTGTCCTGGGTAAGCTTGGTTGAAGAATATTGCCCAATTAGAATACTGCATCCTTCCTTTTTCCCCTCCCATAAGTAATCACTAATCTGAGATGACAAGATTGGTGTAACCAAACTTTCCATTGCATTGCTTTGACCAGTTATGTTATGTCAGATCATTGATTACTTCAAGGAAGTGAGGAAGGAAGGATGCATTTTAAGAGTATTCAAAAAAGAAAATGTATAGTGCACTGCAAAAGTACTTAACACCTAGGTGGTAGAGAGAAACAACAGAATAGAATATGTGACATTATCATTGCCTGTTGTATCCTTACCTTACTGTACCTTCAAGGTCATAGTAAAGACAGAATCATACAAACATCCATTGCATAACCGTTTCTTGTACCAGCATCATCCCCGTCATGTGTTTGAATTTTTTTGTTTTGAAGCTCGACCTGATATCCACACAGTGGTGACAGAGGACACAGACAACGCTACCCACTACCAGTCAGTCACATGCTCAGCTACCAATGGTAAACCTGTGGCTCTGATTCGCTGGGAGATCAACGGCAGTCCTCCTACTGACAACTCCTCTGTGGAGATGAGGAACACCAGTTATACCAATGGCACTGCCACTATGACCAGCATCCTCCGCTTCCCTACCCACCTACAGGACCAGGACAGGGTGACCTGTGTGGTCCAGCACCCAACCCTGCCTGACCCCACCACACATGTCACAGTGGGGGTGGAGACCTTCAGTAAGCCTGCCAGCTCATGTACACAAGGACTGCATCCTAAATGGCACCCTAGTCCCTTTATAGTGCACTGCTTTTGACCAGGAAGAGTGACAAGATTTGGGACGCATCCTTGATGTGTATGTTTGTGTGTACAGTACTTGGCATTTCTTACTTTCGTGGGCAAGGATTTAGTTTGGGAAGAGGTTAATTCTGACATGACCCTTGGTGCTAAGAATCAATGTCTGAGAATGATCTGTAGATATTGGATTATGCTGGGGCTGGCACCACCCTGAGCTCACTGGCGCAGATGTTTACTTTCCTTTCCCCAGCCTGTTGTTCCACGTGGTCACCTCCCCACTCCCCACTCCCCCCCCATGTACCAGGTATTGTGTGTTTCCTGTACAGTCCTCGCAATCAGCTGTGGCACGACAGAGACAGATCATACACCATCATCATATTCTCATCATATTTCAATATCCCTCCCTACCACATTAGGAGACATGTTTTGATATACAGCCTGTATACATATGTCAAAGAGGATCATATGACAGAAATATCCTCCCTTATCCATATGTGGTAGTATCAAAGTCTTTGATAATCGCAATAGAGTGATGCCTTTCTATATCAGCAGTCAATCTGTATTGAGATGTGTGAAATAGGGTGCTTCCCAAATGGCACCCTATTCCCTATATAGTGCACTACTTTTAACCAGAGTCCTATAGGAAATATGGTGCCTACAGGAATATGATGTAGGCATATTCCTGTAGTTCCAGCCCCGCCAGCAGATCTGCTCTCAGCTGTAGCCTGTTGAACAGATGGAACAGGTGAGAAGAGTTAGCACTCTCCTCCTAAACCCAACCGGCAGCCCTGTTATGCACTGTGTTTATATTTCATACGTCTATCCTTTCACTTCAGCCTTCTCAAAAATCTAAACCACAGCCCTAGAGGCCCAGACATTAGATTTAGGACTCACTGTTGTTATACTGATGGACCATTCCCACCTGCTCATGTAAAATTATTATTTCTCTCTGCCTGCAGTGGCTCCCAATGTGACCATTGAGACATACCTGGTTCTAGAGGACGGGGAGGAGCTCTGGGTGGTCACCTGTGGTGCTGCTGGAGGGCGACCCCGAGCTGACATCACCCTGGTGCTGCCCAATCAGGAGGCCAGTTCCATGCTACAGAAGGAGGTTGTCATGGATGCAGCAGACACATTGGTCAGGTCATACCGCTTCCCAGCTGAGCTTCAGGAAGGGGAAAGCATCACCTGCCTGTTTGACCACCCCAAGTTCCCACACAGAGAGCTACGGACCACCACTTTGCCGGCATTCTGTGAGTACTGATCACAAGTCATAACTGAGGATTTGGAGCCAAAAGTATGGTCTTAGGAGACTGCTTTTCATTTACTCTACTTAATAACAGATTCTGTGTTGGATATTCTGTTTTCACTTCCTATTGTGTAGATCTGTCTGCTGTTCGGCTGCTGAACCCAGGGTTGGCAGACAGCAGCAACAAGAGCCAGGCTGTAGAGTCAGTGGTGCTGGAGGAAGGACAGAGCAACACCACCATCGGGCTAGAGGTCGTTGGGGATGTACCACGTTACAGTATCGTATGCACCAAGTAAGAATAATCAATTTTATTTATTTTATATAGCCCTTCGTACATCAGCTAATATCTCGAAGTGCTGTACAGACACCCAGCCTAAAACCCCAAACAGCTAGTAATGCAGGTGTAGAAGCACCTGCATTACTAGAATACCTGTATTACTATCATAATACAGCTCTCTGTTGATCTCTCTTGATTGTTAACTTCAGTTAATCTCAGATAAAGGACAACATTAACATGTTGTGATAATCTTATCAATCAGCGAACAGTTACAAAAAACAAAGTTTGCTGTCCCATTTTGCCTTATAGCAATTTCATTCATTTCTGCTATTGTTGCTATACTACTATTTGCATCATTAACACAGGTGTTAACATCACATACATATCGTGTTAGGCAGCTGTGGTGAGAGGTTTGGTTGAAAACCACAGGCAATAGACAGGCGCTAGACACACATCCTGCAGATTTTTTTTAGAAGCATCCAGCTGCAGATTTTGCGTGCTGACACCGCATGGGCGACAAACCTCAAAGCACATGCGTCTCATATGGTATTTTTGCGTTTTATGCGCACATGCAACCTGTAATTTAGACATTTGTTGGTAACGTGCTACGAACATACCAGTCGGTGCACTAGCTCCGATCCGTCTGGGCATTATGTTAATTAACCACTGTTTCTTGTGTAGCTAGCTAGCACACACTAGTTAGCTGGCACACACTAGCTAGCTAGTACAACACTAGATAGCTAGATAGTACATGCTTGCTCTAGTACACACTAGCTAGCTAGCTAGTACACACTAGCTAGTACCGATCTTATAATTCTAAATGTAATTTCACCACCTGTGCTGTTGGTGGCGGTAACGCACCATCCTGTCTGAGCTATATGTCGCAGTATAGCAACAATAGTATATGTCTCACAGCATCTCACAGCGTCTGTGGCGTGAGAAGATATCTGCTGCAGCCAGACCATTTTTTAAAATCAACTTTGAATAGCAATCACCAAGTTGGTGACATTATCCCTGGATCTAACTATGCGAGAACAAAAGCTCTTACAGGTGCTGCTCTTTTTTAATTTAACTAGGCAAATCAGTTAATAGCAAATTCTTATTTACAATGACAGCCTACCGGGGAACAGTGGGTTAACTTTTTTTACCTTGTCAGCTTAGGGATTCGATCCAGCAACCTTTCGGGTACTGGCCCAACGCTCTTAACCACGGCTACCTGCCTCCTTTGGAGAGTGCACACTGTGGAAACTGAGCCTCATTTCCTAACCTCCTGCCAAATGTATGACCATATTAGAGACACATATTTCCCTCAGATTACACAGACACTAAAAGAATTTGAAAACAAATCCAATTTTGATTAACTTTCATATCTATTGTGTGAAATACCACAGTGTGCCATCACAGCAGCAATATTTGTGACCTGAAAAGTGCAACCAGTGAAGAACAAACACCATTGTAAATACAACCTATATTTATGTGTATTTATTTTCACTTTTGTACTTTAACTAGTTACACATCGTGGCAACATTGTATAAAGGCATAATATGACATTTGAAATGTTTCTATTCCTTTGGAACTTTTGTGAGTGTAATGTTTACTGTTAATTTGTTATTGTATATTTCACTTTTGTTTATGATCTATTTCACTTGCTTTGGCATTGTAAACATGTGTTTTCCATGCCAATAAAGCCCTTTGTATTGAATGTCTAACTGTAACAGTGTCTGGTCTTGTGTTGTCTCCTAGAGAAGAGCAGTCTCTCCCTGAGGGTGTGGAGGTGATTGGCAGTGCTCTAACCCTGCAGGGTCCTGTGGAGCTCTACCATGCAGGGCTGTATGAGTGTGAGGCCTCCTACTACAGCCACAGGGCATCTGTACTGCTGGACATTATCGTCGACCCACAAGTCAAGCAGTCTGGTACGAGCAGAGTCTTGTCTACATATCATAGGGTTGCGTCCCAAATAGCACCCATTTTCTGATATAGTGCACTATAGTGACAATGGGCCCTGGTAAAATGTTTGAGATGTAGACTACATATCATATCATTTGGGATGCAGATTACATATCATCTTCATCATTTGACAACTGGTAGCCATATCAGTCTGTAATTTGTAGCGAGCCAGCATTATGTTAATACAAGTGACGTCTATCATATATTCTATTTTTTAAATGTAAGAAATTTTGTTAGTATAAATCAGAATGTTTATTTTCCTGCATACTGTAAAGTTAAGTGATTAGCATGTTTATTGCCTTCTCTCCTCCTCTCTGTGTGCTAGTGACTGTTCCTCCCAGCATAAGGATTGATGTTCAGGATAGACTGGGTGACAGGTTCATTGAGTGCCTGGCTGCAGACTCTGTCCCCGTTGCCAATGTGTCCTGGGTTCTACCTGAGGGTGTGTCTGGGCCCTCCTGGTCCAGTCTCACATCCCATAATGGAACTCACTCTGTCAGCATTGTGTTAGTCCTGCCTGCCTGCTCAGCCCAGGAGCTCAATATGGAGTGTGTCATAGATCATTCTGTGTTTGTGTTTCCAGAGAGAAGACAGATAACACTCCCTGTGTGTGGTATGTTCAACAAATCATCAAACACCATCAGTTAAAGCTCTAGTGTTAAAATAAAACATTTACATTGAGAACATGTATCCTATATCTCTGTTATTTTATTTACATTGAGAACATGTATCCTATATCTCTGTTATTTTATTTACATTGAGAACATGTACCCTATATCTCTGTTATTTTATTTACATTGAGAACATGTATCCTATATCGCTGTTCTATCTACATGCAGCTCCTCCTAACATCACCATCCAGTCCAGCTTTGAGTGGGAGGAAGACGTAGCATACACACTGGTGCAGTGCACTGTGGACAGTGTTGGACCTGCTGCCACTATCTCCTGGAGTCTTGGAGACAGGGACAGTGACAATAGTACCAGTCAGCTTAAAGAGGAGCAGGTAAAGGGAAAGAACAAATGAAAGGGTGATTGGAACCAAAAATAGATACAGCAACAATGAAGAAAAAAAAACCAGCAATCATTTGCATATAATTTGCACACTCTAACATATGTTTCGCTTGCAGGTTCAGGGGCAGCCTGAGCACCATGCCAATGGCTCTGTGACGGTCTGTAGTGTGTTGAGGCTCCCCACTTTCATGTTCTCTGGTCAGAATGTCACCTGTGTGGTGGATCAGCTGGGTCTTGAGAGGCCAGAGAGAAGAGGGATACTGCTGCGTGGACTGGGTAAATTACTTTATGACTTGTAGCATCCATGTTTCTCCACAATACATTATGTGTATCCCCAATAACACGCTATTCCCCCTATTGGCCCTGGTCAAAAGTAATGCACTATAAAGGGAATAGGGTGTCATTTAGGGACGTATCCATTGTATTCAACCACCACACAATGTCACTCCCTCCCTTCCCTCAGAGTCCCCTGTGATGCGTGTTTTTGTTGCGAGGCAGAGCAGATCTCTGTGGCTGGCTGTGTGTGAGTACAGAGGGGACGGGATCAGAGCACACCTCTCCTGGGTTCTACCTGACAACACCACAGGCCACATCTCCTTCCGCTCTGGGTATGAAGGTGTGAGAGTGCTAACCAACCTCACCTATGAGTTCCCACTTGCCCTCCACGAGGGACAGGACCTGACTTGCCTCATTCAAAATCACCATGGACTTAAGGAGCGGAGGACAGTCCATGTCCCCAGATACTGTAAGTGTAATAGAGAATAAATACAAACAGAAATGATTCCCTTTTTTTATATAAAGCCCCCAGCACCACAAAAGACTTGTTATACTACACATACATTCTGTACACTGTTAGAAAAAACGGTTCCTGAGGGGTTCTTCAGCTGTCCCAATAGGAGAAGCCTTTTTGGTTCCAGGTAGAACTCTCTTTGGTTTCTCTGTAGAAAGGTTTGGTCATGGAACCCAAAAGGGGTTTTACCTGGAACCAAAAGGGTTTTACCTGGAACCAATAAGGGTTCTTCAAATGGTTCTCCTATAGGGGCAGTTGAAGAACCCTCTTAGGTTCTAGATAGCACCTTTTTTTCTTAGAGTGTACTGACACTTCTGTCATGACATTCATAGACATACAGTACTTGCCAGGCATGCTATGCTCCAACATCCCAGTCAACAGTCAAATACAACTACCTGTCTATTGGCTGTATGTATTTAGGGAGTGGTTTGTTTTTTGCCCCCTGTTGACCACTTCCCCTTCTTAGACATCTCATCTGTCAGACTACTGAACCAAACCACTCCCTTGTACAAACCTTATGGAGATGAGTCCGTTATACACCGAATGTCTCTAAAGGAGAATTTCCAAAACCAGAGGATCCTGCTCAAAGTCTATGGCAGTGTACCAACTTACAACCTCACCTGTCACAGGTAATACTCTTTGCTAGACTCTCTTTTACTACAGTATTCCTTTCCTTCAGCTTCTGAACTGTGGAGGCTGAGTGAGAGCACTACAGTAGGATGGAAGACAGAGTAGGGTAATATTACCACTACACAGGGCCGGTCATTTGTACAAACATTGTTTTCGTCCAGATGGAAGTTCTCATATGTATTGTTTTATGAGAGCTTTTAACTAGACAATCAAATAAGTGCAGTGTCGTAAAGCTGCCATTATGCCTTATTAAGATACTATCAGGACTTCTGTGCTGTGGGGCCTGGAGAAGGTTGTCCTGACTGGCAGGCCATGCGGTCGGTGGTACTAAAGAACACCTTTTATCAGGGACAATGAGTGACTCATAAACCTGACACTGTCCTGTCCTCCCATACACAGGCTAATAAATTGTGTTTGGAGTTATTCTGTCAAGCTATTCTGTGTAAAGCTGTGTTATCTACTAAGGTGGATGATACAGTTACTTATTTATACACCTAAGTAGATATACAAAATACAACGTCTCATTAGATTTATGCCACTCAATGTCAACTATAGCAGTGGTTTTGTATTACTTTTTTGTCTGTTTTCCACATATTTTGGAAGGTATCAAAAAGTGTTGTGATAGCAGTTTCCCCCTCACTTGCTTATCTTATTCTCTCTTCATGACTGTCTTTTTTGCCACTTAGCTGATAAACAGATCAAAGAAACGTGTGTACTATGTAATGACCTTCTGTGTCCTGCTGCGTGTTGAAGAAATGATGGCACATTGGTCCAGATGGATGGCGGAGCTCTGTTGTTCCAATCAAAGGTCACGGAGCAGGATGCGGGCCTCTACACCTGCCACGCCTCTTTCTACCACCATAAGGCCTCAGTCCTCATTCAAGTGGAGGTCACCAGTGAAAATCAACAGCTCAGTGAGTGTCCACTCACCTTATCTTGCATCAGTGATACAACAAAATGTAAGATATGTCAATGGTTTCTGGTGAACATCCCAAAATGATTGGCACATTATTACATATAATTGGCATTAACTTCCATTTACAACAGGTGTTCCATTCCATTTACTTCCATTTTGTGTTACCTGATGTCTTTCTCCTGTGTGTTTGTGCAGTGATGGTCTTCATCGTCTGCTTCTCCTCGGCTGCGGCCATCACGATCCTCCTCATCGTCACTTTGTGTGTTTTCTGGTGAGTCGACCAGCAGGTTGGCAGGTGACAAACAGGAAACCAGGTCTGTGCGTCTGATGGTTACTACAGCTAGGCATGACAAAAGTAGCACAGAGCTATTCAAAAAACAGGATGCTCTGTGGCTGGAGCAGACAGGTACGTCAGCCACCACAGCTCTGCCAGACAACTCACACAGTCTGATTCTCTCTGTTTCTGTGGTAAAGACAGATTTATTTTCCATCTAATGTTATCACAGGGCAACTATAGAGCTGTACTCTGAGTTACTACTCTGGAAGGTAAGCTATTCACAGCTGAAGAATTCATATTGTAATTAAATCCCAGTTGCAATACTTGGAATAGAAATGCATAAAGCAGTTGTCTCTTGTTGCTGTCATTGGATCTGATCAGATAATAAGACAGGTGTCTCACCACCACAATGTTTGGATACACTTTGAGATCCTAAATGTCTTTAAAAGCATCTGATYCACAAATCCACTAATGGTCCATGAAAACTCTCCCACGGGGCTCTGGTCAAAAGTAGTGCACTGTGTAGGGAATAGGGTGCCATTTGGGACGTAGACTAACTTCCTCTTTGTCATGACTCATGTGAGAAGGGATGGTAAATATATAGACACAGACACACTGACTGCACTTTAGGCTGATTCATTGTGTCTTTGGTCAGTACATTTGGTCAAGGTGCCATTGGTGCGATGAGCATCACTGTCCCATTATCCCTGGTTCCTGTGGGAAGATCCCGTCAGGCTCATTTGGAAAGGTCAGTCAGTCGGACAGCATACACAAGAGAAAACATGACGCCCCAGGGGAATAGCTATTCCGAGATTTGCGTCACCCACGGGTCACCAGCACTAGCAACACTTTTTGAAAAGAGCAGGTCTTCATTGGCCTGGTTGGTGTCATGGGGATCATGAGAGATGAGGAGAGTTACTGCTTCTGACATCAGAGAGATCAATGATGATGTCTGGGGTCACCATCATTCTACTTATATATTCACGTAGCATAATGCATTCACAGTTCACACACCCAGTGGCTCAGTGGAAGTCTTTTCACTCATACAACAGCGCCTCCAAGGGGTGCAGTTTGGCCATGCAGGTACATTTGGCCATGCAACTTTCTTAGTGAGGATGATACCCAACAGTATAAAAACAACCGAAGAATTAGACAATATTTGAAATGCTGTCTGTCACTGTAACTCAAATGACAATTAATCGTTTTAATTGTTTTTTTGCAGCAAAATAAATGGAGGAGACCGCCCAGCATCTAAGGTCAGTCTTTCTTAGATCTTTTCTCTGACTGTTGAGCTCTCAAAAAAACGTTATGCACGCTTTGAATTCTTGAGAATGGTCCTCCTGCCTTCATTCATCTATTCCTATAGCTTCTATCCATAGGTCTTTATTCAACATTTGATGTGCTTTGTCCCCTTGTCTCCTATCTTCTCTGAACTCCTGTAAGAAGCGCGAGTCGCTGGCACCCCTGACCTCTCTGACCCAGGACCTGTGCTCTCCAGAGTTGAGGAAGGGGAAGGCAGCAGTGAAGAAGCGCGAGTCGCTGGCACCCCTGACCTCTCTGACCCAGGACCTGTGCTCGCCAGAGTTGAGGAAGGGGAAGGCAGCAGTGACAGTACCAGGAGGGGGAGGCCAGGAGTACAACCAGCTGCTCAGCTACTCTATTGTCATTGATGCCAGATCCACTGTGTAAATAACAGGGTGCGTCCCCTACTGCCACCCTATATAGAGCACTACTTGTGCACTGTATAGGAAATAGGGTGTCATTTGAGACTGGTTGATTTAATTTGGTAGGTTAAAAAAAACATGACAATGATATCACAAAAGTCAGAGACTTATTTCCAATGTGGTCCCTAAATTCCATGGTGCAAAAACATTACATTTAGCCAAATACATTTTTCACAATTCCTGACATTTAATCCTACTAAATATTCCATGTCTTAGGTCAGTTAGGATCACCAGTTTATTTTAAGAATGTGAAATGTCAGAATAATAGTAGAGAGAATTATTTATTTCAGCTTTTATTTCTTTCATCACATTCCCAGTGGGTCAGAAGTTTACATACACTCAATAGTATTTGGTAGCATTGCCTTTAAATTGTTTAACTTAGGTCAAACGTTTTRGGTAGCCTTCCACAAGCACAATAAGTTTGGTGAATTTTGGCCCATTCCTCCTGACAGAGCTGGTGTAACTGAGTCAGGTTTGTAGGCCTCCTTGATCGCACATGCTTTTTCAGTTCTGCCAACAAATGTTCTATAGGATTGAGGTCAGGGCTTTGTGATGGCCACTCCAATACCTTGACTTTGTTGTCATTAAGTCATTTTGACACAACTTTGGAAGTATGCTTGGGGTTATTGTCCATTTGGAAGACCCATTTGCGACCAAGCTTTAGCTTCCTGACTGATGTCTTGAGATGTTGCTTCAATATATCCACATAATTATCCTTCCTCACGCTTTTTTTATGGCAGTTTTGGAGCAGTGGCTTCTTCCTTGCTGAGCGGCCTTTCAGGTTATGTCGATATAGGACTTGTTTTACAGTGGATATAAATACTTTGTACCTGTTTCATCCAGCATCTTCTCAAGGTCCTTTGCTGTTGTTCTGGGATTGATTTTCACTTTTCGCACCAAAGTAAATTCATCTCTAGGAGACAGAACGCGTTTTCTTCCTGAGGGGTATGATGGCTGCGTGGTCCCATGGTGTTTATACTTGCGTACTATTGTTTGTACAGATGAACGTGGTACCTTCAGGCGTTTGAAAATTGCTCCCAAGGATGAACCAAACTTGTGGAGGTTTGCAATTTCTTTTCTGAGGTCTTGGCTGATTTCTTTTGATTTTCCCATGTCAAGCAAGGTAGGCCTTGATCCTAACCGACTTGCCAAAACTATAGTTTGTTAACAATACATTTGTGGAGTGGTTGAAAAACGAGATTTAATGACTCCAACCTAACATGCTGACCAGACCGGACACGTCGCGTGCGCGATTGTCGCAAAATACATTTAGAAATCCATGTTATTCAATTATTGCACCCACACTGCTCGCGCCCGCCAACGAGCGTCTGCGTTACCAAGGGCAAAAATAGAAGTCATTCCTATTTCTGACGCAGATCGCACTGAAAGTCCTGCCTCTCCCATCTCCTCATTGATTTATAGAAGCAGGTAACCACGTGCCATCTCCTCATTGGTTATACCCACGTGGGTGATTGAAAGACTAACTGTTTTGCTGGTTGTCGTGGTAATACTATGAAAGTTTAGATGAGATCACCATATAAGTTCAACGATGAAAAAGCCTGGAAGGAGGAAAGATGACTAGAAACGATTCGGTTGGCCGTTTTATGTCTGGATTATTTTGTCGGAGTAGAGGACCTTGTGCAGTTCAGGTAAAATAACAACTCACTGTTTATATCCCAGGACAAATTAGCTAGCAATAGCAAGCTAGCTAAATAGTAAAAATTAGCTAGCAAGTGCAAGCTAACTAGCTAAATTGCCATACATGTTTCATGTTTTTCGACCTGTCCCCAAATTAATGTCATTGGTTCAGAGTTTGTTTTGATATTTTAACCTGCGTGTCGTGATCGCGTTTGGTGTGAGGGGGCAAAATAAATGTATGCACGATAGCGCACGAGCGCAGCCGGTTTGGGTTCTGTGTTTAAGTGTATGTAAACTTCCGACTTCAACTGTAGATACTGATACATTACATAGATACAGACAAAAAAAATTAATTAGCAAGCTTTTGACTGTAGGCAACCACAGGCTTATACTATATGTCAGAGAACATTCAGATGGGTCTGCTGACCAAACTTGTGGAGGTTTGCGTGATTCAGGTTTACGTGATTCATGCCAGGATATTAAAATGCATTATTTTGTGAATTTTTCATGATTTTTTGTTTTGTTTATTAGTGTATTATTATGTATGTCATGCTTTGGTGTTTTCAATAATCGTAATATGTTGTAAAGAAATGTATTGTAAAACTGCTAGAAATGATGTAGAGCATAGCAACTGTTTGTTTTACTGTTTTGTCATGCTAAACTTTGAAAGGTTGTTCATTTTGGTTATCAAATGTTGTAAAATCCGGAGCATTATCATTAAAGTTACTGTAAATGTGTATCTTGTTGTTAAAACTGCCTTGTTTGACAGTTTTAAGACTAAATGAATTGACACACACATAAGTGTGTGTACATACACACACACACACACACACACACACACACACACACACACTCTTGTAGAACTAACCTTGTGGGGGCCACACAATTCAATCCCATTCAAAATCCTATTTTCCCTAACACCTAACCCTAACCTTAATGCTAACCTTAACCCCAAAACCTAAGCCTAGCTCCTAAACCCTAAAACCCCTAGAAATAGCATTTGGCCTTCTGGGCAGTAACAAAATGTCCTCAGTTGGTCAAATTTTTGTTTGTTTACTATTGTTGTGGGGATTTCTGGTCCCCACAAGTATAGTTAAACACATCCAGACACACACAATCACTCACTCACTCACTCACAGTTTAAGTTCTTTGCACTAACCTTGAGGGTGTCTGGGAAATAAGACACTCCTAATAGAGCTCACCTCATCACTTGCAGAAGAGCAGTAATATTTATTCTCACCTGAGAGAATAAAGTAAATCAGGTTGGATCAGGATTTGCATAATTTCAATACAGACTGCAGCTTGCTTTAATGAGTTTAACCTAAATGTGTGATGTGGCAAGTTTCTTCATACCAATTATAGTAAGAAATTAGTGTTTTGTTTACCAATGCTGGGGCAGTCAACTATATGTTATACTACTCTGGTTGTGAATAATGCATTTTAAATCCTGGTATAGGGTTAGTCCATGTTAAATTATGTAAATTAAAGTTAACAAAAATATATACGTCAATTCCTTATTATAGTGAGTGACAGGTTATGAATGTTATACAAAACAGTGTGCCATTTTTGTCCTGAGATCAACATCAGTTATCACTTGCACAATTACCAAATCCAGCACAAAGTTGGATACACTTGGATTATGAAAGCATCACAAATATTTCTGACTCTCTCTCTGTCTCCCTCTAAAGACGTGGACCTTGACATCTTATTATGAGCATTTATTCATGCATGGACAAAAACTATATTTCACACTCCAATTACTTATTTACCATCTCCAAGCGCCCCCTTGTGGAACATACGAGATCCCACAACATGGGCCATAAAAATGGACGTAACTGTTATGGGTGTGACTATGGGAACGAGACCTACTAATATTTTGCCGTAGACCAAGTTTGAAAAGTTAGGTAGCTAAGTTAGATAGTTAATAAAGCTAGTTAGCCTTTTTCCCATCTAAATGGACAGTTATATATTCATGCAAGCTACCGAGCTAGCTCCCTTCCAACCCCCCCCATAAGATCAACTTTTACACGCAGTGATTTTTTTTGCATTCGAGCCATCATTGCTAACTAACGTTAGCTAACTAACAGTTGGGTAGCAAAGCTGTCAGAGATATTTCTTGTTTTTGTCTCTTCTCTAATATCTTCTGTTGCCTAAAAAAAGTTAAGCTGTCACAGATAATGGGAACAATGCGTGTAACACATCCGGTATCAGGATAAATAAAAAGCAAGGTCTGCTAACTTTCTTTAATTATGTTTAATTACCGCAAGCAATGAATGGCAAATGGAATTTTCGTATATACGGGTTCGCTGAATCACCACGCAGGGAACTGGCAGGAAGTACGTAAACAGCTGTTCTTATACCGTGATGACGTAGTTCCAACGCGCCTGTTGGCCTATCACAGTAGAGGCTGAGCGCGGTTTAGACTCTTGCTCCACCTTTGGTGGCACCCGAACTTGTCCAAGTCCCTTAGTGCTTTCCTTTGTCCACATCTGGTTGCTGGGTAGATTAGCTCCGTCTTGTGTATGTCGATTCTACACTGAAACAGTTCCTAATATGGTATTGTCCAGTAATCTACCCACCCTGGTTGGCCTAGAGAGATGCACCCCTCCCCTCTCCAGATTGACCACAGCTTTTATGGCCTGTGTTGGTCAGTCCTTACACACATCTGTATTGTTTGTGTGTGTGTAACAAAACAATATGCTAGCAGGCTATAGTGCATAAACATAAATCCTAACAATAATGGAGGCCACAACAAAGTTTCTAGCCATAACTTTATTTTTTCTGTCAATGTCATCTATATCTGCAAAATCTGACATCCTTTAAATGAGAGGTTGTGCTCTTTGCCTCATTTATGGCAGGAATTCTTGGGAGTGTTCTTTTCAGAAATGGGCTCAACAGAGGAATATGAAGATGAACTCAGCAAATAGTGGCTAAAGCTTGGCGTTTTGTGGCAGAACTAATGATACAAAACGTCCTGCAATTAGGCCTGCTCCAAAAAGAGATAGTCAACACAGGACCATGCATGAGGCACAGAAAGGCCAAGGGATGGTTCCCTAGAGGGAGGAAAAGGAACCCCATCCCAGCAGCCAATTTGGCCTCTGTACTCTCACTACCACCACTGGAGTCTCAGGAGCACCATGCCTCCTCACCAGCCTTCATGTATAAGCCCCAGCCAGGTCGAGCCCTCAGCACTTGAAACCTCTCCCCTGCTCCCACTCCTCTGTCCATGGTGGATCTCCCTCGCCTAGTGGCAGAGGTGGGTCCTGAGGTGGCAATGGGGGAGTCACTGTGGATGGAGGGACCTCGTCTGATTCCTTCAGTGCTGGGGACTGATATCCCTGTCAAAGCTACTCCAGTGTCATTTGAGGAATCTGCACTGGACAAGTACGTTAAGCGGTGAGCGTGTGTGTTTGCTGCTTCATTTCACTCGTGTTCAAATGTGACATTGGTCTTTCCAAAAAATTAGGATAGAACATTTAGTATTGTGGTGTCCATTGTTGATTCAGCTTTACAGATCATGGAGACATGTCCCGGGTAAAGACAGCTGATCAAGACAGAGACAGAAGTAGGAAAAGATGCCAAGCACAGAGAGCCTCTGACTGGCAGAGGTGGTAGAAATCTTTGCAAAGAAAGCTGTGAACAATGGCCCTTTCAGGTAGTGAACACCATAGGCAAATAAAATTGTATTTGTCACATGCGCCGAATACAACAGGTGTAGTAGACCTTAGTGAAATGCTTACTTACAAGCCCTTAATCAACAATGCAGTTTTAAGAAAAATAAGTGTTAAGTAAAAAATAAAAGTAACAAATAATTAAAGAGCAGCAGTAAAAAAACAATAGCGCGGCTTTTTACAGGGGGTACCGGTTAGTAGGTAGAGTTAAAGTGACTATGCATAGATAATAAACAGAGAGTAGCAGCAGCATAAAATAGGAGGGGGGGGGGGGGGCAATGCAAATAGTCTGGGTAGCCATTTGATTAGCTGTTCAGGAGTCTTTTGGACCTAGACTTGCCGTGCGGTAGCAGAGATAACTGTCAATGACTAGGGTGGCTGGAGTCTTTGACAATTTTTAGGGCCTTCCTCTGACACCGCCTGGTATAGAGGTCCTGGATGGAAGGAAGCTAGGCCCCAGTAATGTACTGGGCCGTACGCACTACCCTCTGTAGTGCCTTGCGGTCCTAGGCCGACTTTTCTTCTGCCTTCAACACAATCCAGCCCTACATTCTGGCACAGAGACTCATTCGGGACTTTTCCTTAGATGGGGGCTGGTTTTGTGGCTGTTGGACTTCCTGAGCCAACGCTCACAGCGAGTCAAAATAGGTCCCCATGTGTCGGATATACGCAATACCAATACAGGCTCTCCTCAGGGATGTGTTTCTGTCTCTTATACACATCTAGATGTGTATAAGAGACAGATGACAGACACCTCGTTAAGTTCGCTGATGACACTGCCTTGATCAGCCTGTTGCATGATGACGAGGAACATCATGGCCCGATCCTAAATGACTTTGTAGAGTGGTGTGAGGAATCACACTTGGTCCTCAATACTAACAAGACCAAAGAGATGTGCATAGACTTCAGGAAGCGTACAACACCTACCTCTGCAACATCTATCAGAGGCCAGAATATAGAAATTGTAGAGGAATATAAATATCTGGGTGTCTTTTTGGACAGTAAGCTTCAGTGGAGTAAATGTACAGACCAGATCTASAAAAAGAGCCAACAGAGACTGTACTTTCTAAAAAGTTGGGTTCTTTTAATATAGACTGTACTATATTGACTCTGTTTTACAAATCCTTTATTGAGAGTATTTTAACTTTTTGTATTGTTTGTTGGTTTGGCAATGCCACTGTCAGTCAGAGAAACATGCTGAGAAGGATTATTACCACAGCAAGCAAGGTACTTGGAGTCAAACAGACAGGCCTGGATGAGATTTTTAAGGTCAGGGCCCTCCGTAAGGCTCACAAAATCATTTTAGACCCAAGTCACCCCCTGTACMTGGACTTTGAATTACTCCCCTCTGGGCGCAGGTATAGGGCACCCCTCAGCAGGAAAAATAGAACGAGACAATCATTTGTGCCAGGTGTGATATCCCTCTTAAATAGCTCGGGCAAATGTTCCCATTGACCCCGTAAGGCCAGCAGGTTAGTCTTTTCTTCTTTTTTTTTTATTTTAATTTTAATTTTATTTATTGGTGCGTGACTGTTATTGAAAGTTGTATTGTCAATCTTGTTTTGTATTTAACGCCACTTTAAATGTGTACATGACACTGCAACAAAATTTCCCCATGGGGACAATAAAGTAAGTAAGTAAGTAAGTAGGCCGAGCTGTTGCCATACCAGGCAGTGATGCAACCAGTAAGGATGCTCTCGATAGTGCAGCTGTAAAACTTTTTTAGAATCTAAGGACCCTTGCTAAATTCTTTTCAGTATCCTGAGGGGGAATAGGCTTTGTCGTGCCCTCTTCACGACTGTCTTGGTCTGTTTGGACCATGATAGTTTGTTGATGTGGACACCAAGGAACTTGAAGCTCTCAACCTCCTCCACTACAGTCCCGTCGATGAGAATGGGGGCGTGCTCGGTCCTCCTTTTCCTGTGGTCCACAATCACCTCCTTTGTCTTGATCACATTGAGGGCGAGGTTGTTGTCCTGGCACCACGCGTCCAGGTCTCTAACCTCATCCCTATAGGCTGTCTGATCATTGTCGGTGATCAGGCCTACCACTGTTGTGTCATCAGCAAACTTAATGATGGTGTTGGAGTCATGCCTGGCCGTGCAGTCATTAGTGAATAGGGAGTACAGGAGGGGACTGAGCACGCACCCCTGAGGGGCCCACGTGTTGAGGATCAGCGTGGCGGATGTGTTGTTACCTACCCTTACCACCTGGGGGCGGCCCGTCAGGAAGTCCAGGATCCAGTTGCAGAGGGAGGTGTTTAGTCCCAGAGTCCTTAGCTTAGTGATGAGCTTTGAGGGCACTATGCGGTTGAACGCTGAGCTGTAGTCAATGAACAGCATTCTCACATAGGTGTTCCTTTTGTCCAGGTGGGAAAGGGCAGTGTGGAGTTATCACAGGTTATGTTGGACAGGACAGGAGATTAACTATCTTCCCAGTTGTACCACAGTCCATCATTTGATAGAATATGTTGTTCATCCCATAACATGGTTTACCAAGGAAAAATGTCTAATACATGGTAAACAGGAGTTAAAGCACTGGTGGAAAAACAGGCAGAGATATACATTTTCTTACGCTCATCGCCTGTGTTTGTATGTGCATGGTTCTCAGCTTTTTGGGDGAAGGACAGTGAGCCGACTAGTGTCAGCAGCTTCTCCAAGTGGGAGCATCAGTGTGCTCTATCAGCTCCCAGGCTGGTGCTGCCCAAGCTGACCCCTCTGATGGTCCAGGACAAAGGCTGAGAGTGCAGTACTACCCACTGTCCAGGAAACAGCTGGAATGGCAGCTCTGCCTCAACGCTGGGGTTAAGGAGGTCCAGAGAGAGCAAGCCAGGATCACACAGATCATTCACACTTTATTTTTAAACTATTTTCTCTGAAAAGCTCTACAACGATGCACTAACTATCCTTTCAAAATATTTGGTTTCTGAATCATGGAGTGTTTGTTGATTCTCCCTTGACCCACAGGAGACTGGGCTTGAGATCCAGCAGCTGTGTGAGGGACACTCCCGGTTGGTTGACATCCATCTGTTCACCAGCCAATGGAATCCAGCCTCTCTGGAGACCAATAGGGGCATGTCTGCCTTACACTACGAGGAGCACATTCAGAAGGTGCGCTTCTGGACTGACAGGGTGCGCACAGTGCCCCACTCTCTCACCACCTCAAAAAAGCTGCTCATCGTCACCTGCTCCCACATCCAGGAGAAGATAGGTGTGGCTGTGTGTGGGTGTGTTGGTGTTTTTTTGGTTGCATGTGCTGTGTGACTTTAGGCCAACTTAGTTATTGCATGTGTGTGATATATGTGCGAGTGTGTAACAGTGTTTTACTGGTATCACTGGGGACTTTTTGTGGCCCTGGTCAAAAGTAGTGCCCTATATAGGGAATAGGGTGCCATTTGGAAAGAATCCTGAATGTGTGGTTTTGCTTCCCCATGCAGGGCTTCTGTTGAACTCCATAAAGGGGGGATTTGTTGACTGAGGAGCTTCCTTTAATCAATACTTTATATTTTAATCGACCCCATTGGATTTATTCCCTCAGGTGAAACGCCGTGCAAAATGTCTAATGACATTCAATAACAACTGAAGTACCTACACTCGCTCTCAGAAACTGTTCGCACCAACTACAGACAGATGACACCAGATGAGCTGGTTTTGGAGGAACAGGTTAAACACATAGCTTTTGATTTGTCTGAATAATTTCCTTGTACCTATTTTGAGTCATCAGAAGAAGAGCTACCTACAGATATTGTTTGTTATTATTTATTAGATGCTGGACATTTTTGTTCCACTCCTAAAGCAGCGAGCAGAGACAGTGTACCAGCATCTTTCCTCCATGGCTGACACCATGGACAACACCTTCTCCTCCCTGGCCCACGACCTGGATGAGACTAAAGCCACCTCTGGACCATATCTGGACCCCACTCAGAATGCTGCTCAGATGCGCAACAAGCTCAAGACCATGTGCAGACAGGTGTATGCTGTCTCTGCTCGTCTGACAGAGCTCAGCAGGACCAGTAACAGTCTCARAGGTGAGATGAGAGAGGGACTGAGGGAGGGTTCCTGCCCTGTGTTTACATCGCTCCTTCTTCACTCTCTTATCTTTGTCCCCTCTGTAGGAAACCCTCTGGATTTTACTTTTGTAACCRAAGCCAGGCAGAAGATGGAAGCTCACAAAGGACTGGGAACTGATGACTGTTTCCACCACCCAGATCCAAGAGTGGAGGCTGCTGCTCATCAGCAAGGTGTCTGTCTGCTTACTTTTTTCTAATAGCCTCTCTGTTGATCAACAAGGTACCTAGTATGCTTATTGAATCTGATATGGGAAGGACTAATATTTTCACCTACTGTTCATTTGATGCAAAAAACATTAGCTAACAAAGGGTGGCTACTTTAACACTAGTTTGGTTACTACATGATTCCATGTTTTATTTCATTCATCGTTTTGATGTCTTCATTATTATTCTACAATGTAGGAAAAAAATTAAATAAAGAAAAACCCTTGAATGAGTTGGTTGTGTCCAAAGTTTTGACTGGTAATGTATGTACTACATTAAAGATTAGAACTCATATCCTATGAATTTTAAGTACATTACCCTACTTACATGTTCAACCTTCAGCAGTCCTAGGAATCTATTCTTCTGATTAAATGAGAAACATTTCTTTGACTGTCTTTTGCCATCTCTGCAGACTTATCAGGCCTGCTGCGAAGTTTGGAGCGACATGTTCAGGCTTTGGCCAACACCAGCGACCCCTTGGTGTTGGTTTTTAGTGCTGGTTTGGCAGGAGARCTGGKGAAGGTTCACAGCCGCACCCTGAACACCCTGCTTCAAGACTCCAAGAAGCCCTTTGGCAGGGTCAGGAGCACCAACGAGCTGACCCACCCAGGCCCGGGACAGACTACTAGCCCTGAAGGACAGCTTGGGACGCAAAGATGACATCAGGGTCGTGAGTGTAGGAGCTCCATCCCTGGGACCCCTATGTTACTTCCTCCAGGCAGAGTGGGACGGACTGGTTGATGTGGTTTCCTACCTGCGCTCTGAGCTCAACCAGCCCATGCGAAACAGCAAGCCTACAGTCTCCTCTCTCCTGACCGTCTCAAGCCTGTTTCGCCTAGAGCAGAGCTGCTCAAGGCRTACCTATGTGATGAGGCCACCAGTGGTCCAACCAATGCCTACTGCCTTCTCCAAGGCCAGGGCCTTTCTGTGTGTGTGTTAATCAGGGAGGCTGCCCATGCCAAGCAGAGGGACATCAGCAACATCTCTCTGCATTTCCAGGTAGTCATCTCTAAACTGCCTCCCAAAGCTACCAGTACCACTCGTTCTTATTAGACCTACTAAAAATCACATTCCATTTATGAATTGCTGTTTCACCGTGTCTCACTAGGTGCTGAAACATCCCCAGCCTCTCTTCCCCTGAGCAGTGTGTTCTAGAACTGAGATGGGCACTGTGGGATACACGGCTAGGAGCCCTGCAGGACACGCTCTCTCTCCAGCCCTGCCTGCTCCCCCTCCTCTGGGTCAGAGCACGGGTGAGGAACACAGACACTGTCCAAGCCCCAGACAGCCCCCCCCTGCAACACCTCCTCCCTGGCCCCTCTATCTGGATGGAGAGCATGGGTATAGTAGATACTGGGAACTGGCTGAGAATAACATTATCACCSGTGTTCCTCTAGTGGCCAATCTAGATCCTGTGCCATGTACACTGAGATGAGTGAGGCCTGCGAATACCCTTTGAAACTAGACTGCAGAATGCAATGCTACGATTATGTTGAAGCACTTATAGACAGAGGTTTTTACAACAGACTTTACATGCTACATCTTATAAGAATGTTTCTTCTTGCTTTATAMATCTTAAATTATTGTGCATGATAAGACTTAATGCAATACAATTATTTTTTGATTTAATAAAAAATATACCAATGATGTCAACAACTTTTGAACATGTTTTCTCTTTGAAACAGACATTTGAAAGTCCACAAAAGGTTATTGACAATATCAACAATCCTTGATACATTGTTTGGGGGTCAAAAACACCAGCTCATCTATGAAAGTCATTTTACAGTTACATCCAGTAGAAGATACATTTTCTGTTACTGCCCTTCCTGCTTGACTTCTCTCCTKGGTGTGAATCCCAAATGGCACCCTATTCCCTATATAGTGCACTACCTTTGATCAGAGCCCCATGGGCCCTGTTCAAAAGTAGTGTAGTATAAAGGGTATAGAGTGCCATTTGGAACAGATGTTTGGAACTGTTTCTCCCATGTTCTCATCACCGTTGCCCTCATCGTTTCTTGTACAAACAAGGCCTCAGCTCCAGTCCTCCTGCCTTTACCCTCTCTGAAGCTTCTGCAATCTTTTCAAACTCAAAGGAGTAAAAGTGGCTATTCTCTGTGTCCTAAGGAGGGAGCAAAATGAATAAGGTAGGGTATTGTAAAGATTCATTTCTTAAAGCTAAAGATGCATTTCTTAAAGCTAAAGACAAAAACATGGCATTCCCAGTTTACTATGATTACTGCCTTACCTTTGTGACCAACTTGAATCCCAGGCTGGACAAAGCACCCATGAAGTTCCTCACATTCTCAAATCTACTTGCCACCTCTGCAATTTTCAGGATACCCCTGCAAAAAAATGACAAAGTGTTTTATTATTATTATTAGTGATGAAATAAACAGGGAAAATAAATGGGAACACCTTCTACTCCAGCATATTGACATATGGTAGCTCTGTTTTTCTGCACAATATATCTTACCCCATCACCAACACACGGTTAGCCTCAACTAGAAAATCCCCAAGGTTAGTCCCCATAAKAGAGAGACAGAATACAGCTATGTCCACAGTACCATCCTTGAGCGGTACCTGCAGACAGGTGRGACAACAATAGAAATCATACATCATTATTACATGAAAAACACTGCATAGTAAACAGGCATGGATGAAACAGATTCAGGATCAATGTAAAGTTGGACTCACATTAGCCATGTCGCAGACAGTTACACGGTCACAAATAGGTGCCAAGTCAAAACTGTGCACTTTGTTCTTCAAGCTAAGAGCAATTTTGCAGTCACCACAGCCAAAATCTGCCACTACCAGAGGCAGGCCTGAAATCMWCACAAATGGTCTTACMAAGAAAGCCACATGCTACTTCAATGTGGATTCCCTCACCCCAGAACTAATACAAGAAAAATACAAAAWCTATGCAAACAGACTTATTGCAAACACTGCAAGTATGTTAGGGTCAGATAGAAGCATAACACAACTCACTTGTGGCGTATGTAGGAGATGATGGCGTCGACAGGATTAGCTGGCCAGCGCTGGACCTGTGCCGTAAAGCCCCTGCCTCCGGTAGATGCTAAAGCCTGGGGGTCCTGTTTGAACATGCGTTTTGCCTCCCCATAGACGTGGTGTACAGAACCTCGTTAATTAGCGGAACTGCGCTGACTCCAAACGCTGCTCCATGCGGGACCTCAGAACAGTCGAGCGGTCTGCAGGAGCCTCTTTCACCTCCTCTGTGGTGCGTGTCTCCTCCTCCTGCTCTGCAGGAGCCTCTTTCACCTCTCTGTGGTGCGTGTCTCTCCTCCTGCTCTGCAGGAGCCTCTTTCACCTCCTCTGTGGTGCGTGTCTCCTCCTCCTGCTCTGCAGGAGCCTCTTTCACCTCCTCTGTGGTGCGTGTCTCCTCCTCCTGGTCTGCAGGAGCCTCTTTCACCTCCTCTGTGGTGCGTGTCTCCTCCTCCTGCTCTGCAGGAGCCTCTTTCACCTCCTCTGTGGTGCGTGTCTCCTCCTCCTGCTCTGCAGGAGCCTCTTTCACCTCCTCTGTGGTGCGTGTCTCCTCCTCCTGCTCTGCAGGAGCCTCTTTCACCTCCTCTGTGGTGCGTGTCTCCTCCTCCTGCTCTGCAGGTTGCCCTTTCTTTTTCCGGGCTCTGGCCATGGAGCATTCTCCTGAGCTTTTCTCTCCGCTGGTCCTGCCCTTTGCTCTCGTCCCGTTTCCTCCTCTTACTGCCGGGCGGCTCCACATGCTGCTCCTTCCTAACCACCTGCTGAGGTTTCTCCTCTGTCTTTAACTCTTTACCTAGTGGAACTGCTTTTTCTTGAATGCTCCCCTTTGTCTTTTTCTCTGACAAGTTGTTATTGTTTTGGACTGTTACTGTGCCTGGAGTGGAAGCAATCTCATTGAAAGTCGTCTCTTTTCCCTCTGGGACCTTTTTCCTTTTCTGTGTTTCACGCTCACCCCCTTTCTGCTCTTTGTATGGCGTTGTGTCTGTACAACCACTGTTTCCCTGTTCACACCAGAAGCTGTTTTTGGGCCATCTTCTGTATCCCTTTGCACAGTGGTCTCTGCTTTTGTGTTTTTTGGGGGGGTGGTATTCTCTCCATTTTTTATTTGTTTTTACATTTCTTCATCTTGTTTTTCCATTGCTTTCGTTTTAATCTCTCAATCTCAGCATCTGTTGCAGCTTTTCCTTGTTTACTACCACCCATAATGGACTCTGTATTCTTTACCTTTTTGAACCCTAGGAAATAGAGAAAACCTCAAACCTCTTTTCAACTTAAGACAATCAATTGACAGTTGTGCTTGTGAAACTCACCTGCGTTTATTGGTTTCTTTGCTTTTATTGGCTTTTTAGCTACAGGCACTGCAGTCTCCTCAGCACACAAATCTCCACTGTCCTTATCGGTCTCTTCTCCTGAAGCAGCTACTTTCTTGCGTCCTCTTTTGCTTCTTTTCTTCTTCCTCTTGGTGTGTGGTGTCAGTATGGCCTCTGTTTCGCTGTCACTGCCTGTTTCCCGAGGGGCACCATTGCTCTTGCTCCAGTTTGGTACTGACCCCAGTGTTTGGAGGATCCATAACAAACTCTTCTTCCCAACACATTTTGTCTGTTCGGGAAAGGAGAATGAAGGTGTCAAATTAAATACCATGGGAAAACCAAAATTCAACCCTCTATTTGAATATGTGGTCACTGGCAACGTGAGTTATGCCTGGCTTGCTAGCTACATATGTACATTTAATTATAAAGAAAATTGAGATGGCTGCTCACCGTGATATTGGTGCTGTCAGACAGTTTGAAACTGCTGATGACCGTCTTGGTCAGAGCTTTGGCTTCTGGGTCATCGTTCCACTCATCCTCCTCAGCGAACATGCTTGACCAGCGCTGTACGTTAACTAACCGTAATGCATTACGTGAACAGGTAAAAAAGAACGCACGTGTATTAGAATAAATGGTCTCTAGACTAGTGTGGTGCTTTCCGGTACTGGCAGTAGATTCCAGAAAATATGAAATCAACGCTAACCTGCTTCTAGATTGAACAAGCTAGAGTTATATCAGACATTATGGTATTTAGCAGCCATACGTCAAAACTGCTAGCAACATTCATTCCAATACAGCAACTTCACTCACCTGTCAGATTACTTATCAACACGATATGTTAACGGACTTAATTGAATCGATCAAATGTGGAGGTTTAGAAGGTTATCTGTGGATATTGCCAATTTTTTGTTAAGCCACGTTTGGCTCGCAAATTGACGGTCCAAAACAAGCGCATGTGAATGACGCAAGTCTCTCCGCAAAGGATGATGGGACATGAGTCTTATTTGGTTTGTAAGGCTACCAATGGAGGACACAAAAATACGTTTTAAAAAATCATGAAGCAATGGCAGTTACGAAATGAACCTTTATTTTATAAAAGGCAACGATGTACAAAATAAAGTGCCTGTGATTGTTCTCCTGTTTTCTAATGTGCTGATTTGACAACAATGTTGGGTGACATATTGACAAACTGTATGTAATTCTGTAACTGTCCCAGAACCAGAAGAGAATGGAGGACCCCCACTGGCAAAATGTACTCTCATGACAAAAACGTTGATTGGTATGAAACTAAAAAAGAAATATACCACTAAAAGAGAACATAGCATAAAACATCTGCAGTACTAGACATTTGATATGACTAGGATTCGTTATCTGCACCTAGTCCATTATTAATGTACATTTAAATATAATATTTAGCAGACACTTTTATCCAAAGTGACTTACAGTCATGCATACATACATTTTACACATGCGTGGTCCCAGGAATTGGACCCATTACCCTAGCGTTACAAGCGCCATGCTTTACAAACTGAGCTACAAAGGACAATATTTGACCCTCAACTCTCAGACTCCTGTGTTGTAAAACATTGTTTTGAACATCGCCTGTGCAGTTTATTATAACAGACAGACTTTTAACCCCTGAGTGGAGATTCTTCTGTCCTGGTCAGTCCAATAACGGAGTCCTTCTTCCCCTGAGGATAAGTGTCCAATGTCCTCCTCCCTCACAGTGCTTTGCCTTGTTGCCGCTCCTGTTTTCTCTGTAGGTAGCGAGCACGGGCATTGTTCACTGAGCTTTCATCATTCTGTTTCTCCAGTTTCTTGAATGCGTCTTCAGCAGACCTCTCTGGAATAAACCAAACACACATAATGACTATTAGATTGTCAAGAACAAAACGAGCATACAAAGCATACAAATCACCTTGGGGCCTGGCTTGATCAGAAAAGGCACTACAGTAACTTATCTTGTCCAATAGGAATGCTCAATTACGTTTTCCATTTAAAAAACCTTTTCCCCATTAGACGTTTTTTTATGAGACCTGTACTGTATATAATAAAGGAGCAGCTACAGAAACAAATGTTATACAATTCCTTCTATACCAGTAAATTCATGCGCATCACCAGAGCCCATCAAACACCTATTTGCCTTTTAGCTGCTTCCTTGGTCTCCCACTTGGCCACCTCCTCTCTGGCCACACTGCTCAGCTCTTACACATCCACCTCATGGAGCATAGGAATCATGGAAGATCACCAGTCCAGCTGGTCCTCCTGGTCAAAGAGCTATGGGGGAGGGGGAGTCAGGTTAACATGCAGGAGAGATGGGGATTGATGTGCAATATGCATTTTGGGGATTTTATGGATTGTTCTGAAGTGATCAGAATATAGTCCTGGAAGTCTTTACCGTTGATGATGGATGAATGTGAACCATGGATCTGTGCCCATACATTGTCCAAAACACCTTCCCAACTGACCTGGATAACATTTCAGTTATCTTTCTTGACTTTTTAACATTTCTAGGATAAAAGCCGTACCTTCTTGCCACGTTGGTGAAGTAACCAGTGCATAGACATCTCCTGAACAGCTCACTCTTATTACCATCAAACTTCTCCATAGGGAAATTTCTCTTCTGGAAACAACGGACATACCCTGACTATAAATCTGTACATACGTGCTCAGAGCTTCACATCATAGTTTTAGCTACACAAAAACGAATAAGATAAGTAAATAAACAAACAACAAACTGACCTGTTGTATTTGTAGGAGGATCTCTCTGAGCTGGGTCTCCACGCTGACGGCTGACTTTAGCGCCCTCCGGTGTATATAGTTGTCTTTACATCACGCTGACGGGGCATCACAACAAGTAGGCAGCAAAACAAGCTCACGTTAGATGGAGACCCATGAACATGAATGCAGTGAATATAATGTATCTTATTAAATACATTAAGAGGAGTTAAGTTTCTATACCTGGCCTTGCCCTTCTCAAACACACTGAGCAACATGGTGAAGTCATTACAGCTGCCCTTCTGCACTCCCAACGGCCTGTGCTTCTGATCTGCCTCCTGCTTCTCTGGATGGCCTGCAGAGAGAGAAATGCCAAACATTTAGATTATAACTATGACTTGGGATTATGTCTCACTGAAATCCAATGGAATAAAACGGTAAAGGCCATGATGTATACATGTGTATTTCTGACATAACCACATCTTCATTGGCTAAACCGAGGCCTCATGCCGTTATTCTCCACCTGGTCTGATGAAAATGTTCTCCACAGACAGCATGGTAGCTACAGGCAGCAGGAGGTTCCTCAAAGCCCAGGGAGGCAGCCTGGAGCAGGGCCCGGGTCAGCCCTGGGGGCAGGGGGAACTCTACCATCAGCTCATCCAGCTGGGTCACTTTACCTCTCCCACAGACACCACACAGGGGAGGGGGATATTGATAAGAGCTAACAAGAGCTATTAAAAAGATTGAGTCGTGATAGTCATGAAGAACTGCCAAAACTGTATTTGGTAGGTTCCCTCTGTTCTTGATAGTGAAAACAGCAGAGTTGTATCCCTATGTGGTTGTAGATGTATCTGGTGGAGATTAGTATAAGCAATGACAGATGTACACGAATATACAGTATGTCTATATCTCTCACCTGTCGATGGCGTCACATTGGTAAAGCCGTTTCAATGCTTCTAGGATGAACCTCTCCTCTGGATGGTCCAGGTAAGGGAACCTTAAGAGGGACACACCAAGCAACCATGGCCTCAAATGACTTGTTGGATTGTATTGTATTATCAACAGTCTTGAAAAACGGACACTGGTTTCTCTGAGCACTTGAGGAAGTGGAGCTGTACCTACCTGATGACATCATGAGCTCCCAGTGTGTGAGTGTGAGGATAACAGCGGTGAGACTGGTCCTCTGGATCTCTGGAACGGTGTACTCATGCATGCACCTATCCCAGAACTCCTGACTGTAGTAAGTCCCGGCGGAGGTTCTCCCTGCCCGGCCTGCTCTCTGCAGGGCCTCGCTCCTATAACACCATACAACATCACAGTCTTGTTCATTAGGCACAAAACAAAAGGAAGCAGACAAACAGGGACTTCCGGGAATACTTTGAAATCAGAACCACTTCGAGGATGTCCATGCCAACCCTTGAGTTATGGTTGAGTTGCTTCACTAACTCACTGTCAACAATATACCTGCAGTGAGCAAATTACAGTCATGAAATTTGAGGCCTTGCATTCTGTGATGGATAAAAACAGCTCTATGCAGTCATGTCATGACTTTATTCTTTTGATTTAGCAAGCAAATTACATGCTAAACTGTGTCCACTTGAGTGTAATCTGTTTTTCTATATGTGAATGTCACAGTGAGGGGTACTCAGACAGTGCCGGAATCCTTACCAGTGGGCATAGATCTGTACAGTGGCAGGATCAGCAGCTCTTCCACTTTACGGTCCTGCACATCGTAACAGTGGTCTACGAATTCAGCCTTCTCATACAGCATGTCACAGGCCTTCTCAATTTCAGACTGCCCTGTTATAAACAGTTGTATCGAAAAAATATGAACCTGTAATCAGTACATTCATATTTTGGAGATTATCATTAGGTTTACCTGTTAGAAACATAAGGATATCTCCAGCCATCTCACTTGTGTGTACATCCAATTCCACCTTGATAACCTGTAACAACATACTCAATGTCACGTTCCTGACCTATTTTTATGTTATTTTGATTATTGTTTAGTTGGTCAGGGCGTGAGTTGGGGTGGGCATTGTATGTTGTGTGTGTTTTGGTTAGTCTATGGGTGTTGTATTGTGTATGGGATAGAGTTTGTTAGGTTGTCTAGTTATGTCTATGGCTGCCTAGATTGGGTCTCAATCAGAGACAGCTGTCATTCATTTGTCTCTGATTGGGAGCCATATTTAAGGTAGCCATAGGCAGTAGGCTTTTGTGGGTAGTTGTCTTGTTTAACGTTTGTTGCTTGTCTGGGCACTTGCGTTATTTAGCTTCACGATCATTTGTTGTTTTGTTTGTTTGTAATAGTGTTTTCGTTTCATGTTCATCTTCGTTCGTTTAATTAAAAGAAGATGGCTTATTTTCCTCATGCTGCGTTTTGGTCCGTCTCTCCTCCACACGATCGTGACACTCAAAGTTTTCCCCCATATTTCTTCCCCATACATACAGTAGAGACAATATACTGTACCAGTCAAAAGTTTGGACACACCTACTCATTCATGGGGTTTTCTTTATTTTTACTATTTTCTAAATTGTAAAATAATACTGAAGATATCAAAACTATGTAATAACATATATGGAATCATGTAGTAACTAAAAAAGTGTTAAACCAATCAAAATATGTTTTATATTTGAGATTGATCAAAGTAGCAGCCCTTTGCCTTGATGACAGCTTTGCACACTCTTGGCATTCTCTCTACGAGCTTCACCTGGAATGCTTTTCCAACAGTCTTGAAGGAGTTCCCGCACTTGTTGTGTCACGACTTCCGCCGAAGTTGGTCCCTCTCCTTGTTCGGGCGGCGTTCGACGGTCGCAGTCGCCAACCTTCTAGCCATCGCTGATCCTTTGGTTTTGTCTTGTCTTGTATCACACCTGGTTCCAATCCCATTCATTACATGTTGTGTATTTAACCCTCTGTTTCCCCTCATTGTCCTTGTCGGTGATTGTTTGTTTGTAAGCTTTGTGCAAGATATGTTCTGGTGTGCGACAGGTTTTGCTCAGTTTTAATACCAAGTTCGATCTCCTGCGCCTGACTTCCCTGCCACCAGCACGCACCCTTACAGAATCACCGACCCAGTATGGAGTCAGCAGGTGCAGGTACCCCGGTTATAGGGGTGGAGGAGCACGTCCGGGAGCACGCAGCAATGCTTCACCATCTTGGCATCGCCATGGACCGCGTTGTCCAGACTATGGACCGCTGGGAGAGACAGGGAGTTCTTCCAGCGCCTCCACCAGCACAACCGGGGTCTTCTCTGGGCTCCCCTTTTCCACCTGGTTCCAGTGGGATTTGTCTCTCCCTGCCCCAGGAGTACGACGGAGAGGCTGTGAACTGCCAGGGGTTCCTGCTTCAACTGGAGCTATACCTGGCCACCGTTCACCCGGCTCCATCGGGCCGTGAGAGGGTGTCTGCCCTCATCTCGTGCCTCACCGGGAAATCCCTGGAGTGGGCCAATGCCGTGTGGAGAGAGGGAGATGCGGCGTTGGACCAGTTTGAGGAGTTCACCCGCCCGAGGGTAGAGCAGCGGGTGAGCACCTCTTCCATCTGAGGCAGGAGTCGAGGAGCGCCCAGGAGTTCGCCCTGGAGTTTAGGACCCTGGCTGTCAGCAAGGGATGGAGCGACAGGGCCCTGATCGACCATTACCGCTGAAGTCTGCGCGAGGACGTCCGTCGGGAGTTGGCCGAACCCTCACGTTCGACCAGCTGGTGGACTTGTCCATCCGGCTGGACAACCTGCTGGCTACCCGCGGACGTTCTGATCGGCGTCCGGTGGTTCCATCCTCCCGCACCCCCTCTCCGATACCCATGGAGCTGGGAGGGGCGGTGCGCAGGGAGACCGGAGGGGGTTCCCGCTCGTGCACCATCTGTGGCCGCAGAGGTCACACTGCCGGTCGGTGCCGGGTTGGTTCCTCTGGGGATTGAGGCAGCAGGCAGGGCGCTCTGGCATCACCCCAGGTGAGCCGGCACCATTCTCACCCAGAGCCCTCTGTTGCACAGATGTTTGTTTGTCACTTTCCCTGAGTTTTCCCCGAATTCCCAGCATAAGGCGCTCGTCGATTCAGGCGCGGCTGGGAATTTTATTGACAGAGCTTTAGCCCATAGTTTAGGGATCCCTATCATTCCCGTGGATGTGCCTTTAACCCGTTCACACATTAGATAGTCGACCATTAGGGTCAGGGTGGATTAGGGAGGTCACCGCTCCTTTGGGCATGGTGACGCAGGGGGGTCATACGGAGAGAATTAATCTCTCCCTTATTGACTCTCCTGCGTTTCCCGTGGTGCTGGGCCTACCCTGGTTAGCTTGTCATAACCCCACTGTTTCTTGGCCACAGAGGGCTCTCAAGGGGTGGTCGCGAGAGTGCTCAGGTAGGTGTTTAAGGGTTTCTGTTGGTGCTACTATGGTGGAGAGTCCAGACCAGGTCTCCACCGTGCGCATTCCCCCTGAATATGCCTATTTGGCTCTCGCCTTCTACAAAAAGAAGGCAACTCAATTATCACCTCATCGAKGGGGCGGTTGTGCGATAGTTCTCCTGGTAGACGCTGCACTTCCCAGGAGTCATGTGTATCCCCTCTCACAGGCGGAGACGGAGGCTATGGAAACATATGTCTCCAAACCCCTGCGTCAGGGGTACATTCGGTCCTCCACTTCACCCGCCTCCTCGAGTTTCTTTTTTGTGAAGAAGAAGGAGGGAGGTCTGCGCCCATGTATTGACTGTCGGGGTCTGAATCAGATCACTGTGAGGTATAGTTACCCGCTTCCTCTCATAGCCACAGCGATAGAGTCAATGCACAGGGCACGCTTCTTCACCAAATTAGATCTCAGGAGCGCTTACAACCTGGTGCATATCCGAGAGGGAGATGAGTGGTCATGCCGTACGGGTTGATGAATGCGCCATCAGTCTTCCAAGCCTTTGTAGACAAGATTTTCAGGGACCTGCATGGGCAGGGTGTAGTGGTGTATATTGATGACATTTTGATGTACTCCGCTACACGCGCCGAGCATGTGTCCCTGTTGCGCAGAGTGCTTGGTCACCTGTTGGAGCATGACCTGTATGTCAAGGCTGAGAAATGCCTGTTCTTCCAACAGTCCGTCTCCTTCCTAGGGTATCGCATTTCTACCTCGGGGGTGGCGATGGAGAGTGACCGCATTGCAGCCGTGAGTAATTGGCCGACTCCCACCACGGTAAAGGAGGTGCAGCGGTTCTTAGGGTTTGCCAACTACTACCAGAGGTTTATCCGGGGTTTTGGTCAGGTAGCGGCTCCCATTACCTCACTGCTGAAGGGGGGCCCGGTGCGCTTGCAGTGGACAGCTGAGGCGGACAGGGCTTTTAGTCACCTGAGGGCTCTGTTTACCTTGACTCACGTGCTGGCCCATCCGGATCCATCTTTGGCATTCATAGTGGAGATGGACGCATCCGAGGCTGGGATAGGAGCTGTGCCTTCTCAGCGCTCGGGTACGCCACTGAAGCTCCGTCCCTGTGGCTTCTTCTCAAAGAAGCTCAGCCCGGCGGAGCGAAACTATGACGTGGGGGACCAGGAGTTGTTGGCTGTCGTCAAGGCCTTGAAGGTGTGGAGACATTGGCTTGAGGGGGCTAGACACCCTTTTCTCATCTGGACTGACCACCGCAATCTGGAGTACATCCGGGCAGCTCGCCAGGCAAGGTGGGACATTTTTTTCACCCGTTTTGTGTGTTACCCTTTCTTACAGACCAGGCTCCCAGAACGGGAAGGCAGACACATTGTCCCGGCTGTATGACACAGAGGAGCAGCCCTTGGATSCCACTCCCATACTCCCCACCTCCTGCGGTTATCATCCGTTCACCTACTCGGTGTCTCACAAAGACACGGCGGTTGGAACCAAAAATCTCAAATTTGGACTCAGACCAAAGGACAGATTTCCACCTGTCTAATGTCCATTGCTCGTGTTTCTTGTCCCAAGCAAGTCTCTTCTTCTTATTGGTGTCTTTTAGTAGTGGTTTCTTTGCAGCAATTCAAACGCAAAGGCCTGATTCATGCAGTCTCTTCTGAACAGTTGATGTTGAGATGTGTCTGTTACTTGAACTCTATGAAGCATTTATTTGGGCTGAAATCTGAGGTGCAGTTAATTGCCGATTTCTTAGGCTGGTAACTCTGATGAGCTTATCCTCTGCAGCAGAGGTAACTCTGGGTCTTCCTTTCCTGTGGCGGTACTCATGAGAGCCAGTTTCATCATAGCACTTGCTGGTTTTTGCGACTGCACTTGAAGAAACTTTCAAAGTTCTCGTAATTTTCCGGAATGACTGACCTTCATGTCTTAAAGTAATGATGACTGTTGTTTCTGTTTTCTTATTTGAGCTTGCCATAATATGGGCTTGGTCTTTTACCAAATAGGGCTATCTTCTGTTTACCAACCCTAGCTTGTCACAACACAACTGATTGGCTCAAATGCATTAAGAAGGAAAGAAATTCCACAAATGAACTTTTAACAAGGCAGACCTGTTAATTGAAATGCATTCCAGGTGACCACCTCATGAGGCTGGTTGAGAGAATGCCAAGAGTACAAAGCTGTCATCAAGGCAAAGGGTGGCTACTAAAAATCTAAAATCTCAAATATATTTTGATTTGTTTATCACTTTTTTGGTTACTACATGATTCCATATGTGTTATTTCATAGTTTTGATGTCTTCACTATTATTCTATGAATGTAGAAAATAGTAAAAATAAAGAAAAACTATTGAATTAGTAGGTGTGTTCAAACCTTTTCTGCCAGTTTGCAAAAGCATTATTTGGTGATTGGCAATTTGGCGTGCATACAGTTAAGCGTTTAGACTTCTGCACTAATACCAGATAGGTTTTTCTTTCATTATTTTAGGCTAAATGTAGACTATATAAATTGCACAATAATTATACATTCATGGATTTTTTAAGATATTGTTTCTCTTTATTCAACCCGCCCGCCCTTCAGCCATACAATATTTAATGACCCTAAACCCATCCGCCCCGTGGATATCTACCGGGACTGCGGGTTATGAGCCAACCTGCCATCACTAGCTGAGTTTAAATGAGCTAAATCCTGGGGTGGTACAATCACTGAATTTATTCATTATCATACATCATACTAACAGTTGGCCTATGTCAGTAAAAGCAAGCTCACTCCCTACCTCTTTAACGTAAACAGAGCTCTCTGTACCAGCCAAACTTGGAGGTGACAGGGAAGGTTCTTCCAGGGATGGTGAAGACAGAACAGCCTGCCAGGAACACAGAGAGCTTGTCTGTCTCCAGGGTGTCTGACATTACCACCACCTTCAGGGGGACAGAGCAACCCTTAGAGGCCTTATCTGGACTGGAGAGGGTCGGCTTCAACAGACCCAGCAAAATGTCCTAAAGTAAAACACATATTATATAACCGTTTACAATCTGGGATTTGTTTTTAAGCAAAACAGCAGCCCCACCACTTGCTTTGGTATACAACTGAGGGATGGAGTTGGGGATATAATCAGATTACTGTTTTGAAGTAGTTGCCTCTACTACTGACCGTGTTAAGGCTCCTCTCATAGGCTTCATTCAAAATGACCACACTGTACTGAGACAGAACAGGGTCTGCCAGGATCTCTCTCAGCAGACAGCCGTCTGTCATGTACTTTACCAGCGTGTCCTGACAACACACACATCTCCTTTCAGAGACACACATTTGCTGATATACACAACACTCTAATTCCCTTCACATTTCAGCGACAATACGTAGACCTATAGAACACTTTCAAGATGTCTAACACACAAGCGTATCTAATAATTTATGTGAAGTATCACTTTGAGCAGTCTAGTACAGTGTTTCCCAACCCTGGTCCTCGAGCACCCCTAACAGTAAAATATTTGATTGTATCCCTGGACAGGCACACCTGATCTAACTTGTCAACTAATCATCAAGCCCTCAATAAGTTGAATGACGTGTTTGTCCAGGACTACAATGAACATGTGAACTGTTGGGTGACTCAAAGACCAGAGTTGGGAAACACTGATCCAGTAGGCAGGTGTCTTGGAGCTCTTTCACCTGTGTCGTGCAGTCATCGAAGCACATATCCAACCTCTCTACCCAGACTAAAGTGCATCTCCTGTGATACCCTCTGGGCTACAGTGATGGCTGCTACTCTCCGAGGCTGGGTGATGCCAATCTTGCTATTACTCCAAAATCCTACATAATTAATACAAGTTTACACCTATCCAAACCTTTCAGACCTCTCTATAAGGGCATCTCATAGACAAATGATATAATAAAGGGTATAGAGGTTTGGGGTCAATTTTGAATTCTGTACACAGGTCCTATGGGGACGTTGAGTCGTTTTCCCACTGCCAGTCTCGCCAGTGACAACCAAGAATGAATTGTCTTTGACAGCCTGTTGAAGTTTGGCCTTATGTTGATAGATCGGCAGGTTCTATGATTCGTCGGAAATCTCCCTTGATATCCCGCTCTGTCCTTTTCAACATGATGGACTCTATTGTTGTTCAACTATGCGAAGGGGAATGATGACAATAGCTGGTTCCAATAACTTATATTACACATATACACTAACAAAGAGTAAACACATAACTGCTTACTTATATAGAGTTGTAGGTCTGATTCTCCGCCACAATATTCTAACTTTTAGGTCGTAAAGATTCCAAGTTACACACGTTTCTGTCGGCAAACGATGAAACACAGCGACTTCCGGATACAATGCATTCTACGTTTTCATTGGTCCCTGTCGTGGCCAAATACCCTGACGTTTACTGTAAGCCGCTCTCCATGTCTGAAAAGTCCCTGCAGAAGTATTGCCTTTATGCACAATTTTCGACTATTAAATGGAATAATATGCAATAATTGATGACAAAACGTACAATTGCATAAACACACAAGGGTTCGATTGTTACAATGAGCCAATTTTGTAAGTCTTTTATTACAGTAAATGTACAGATAAGAGATGTTCAGGGGCTGAGTCACTGGCTTACTGGTGCTCTTCCATGCCGTCCCTAGGAGGGGTGAGTCACTTGAGTGGGTTGAGTCACTGACGTGATCTTCCTGTCTGCCGGGTGGAGATTATAAAGAAAATGCGCCAAGATGTTCAATGTTCATCAGATGACAGCAGGGTCAATATAATAATAATTACAGTGGTTGTCGAGGGTGGCAACAGGTCTCAGCACGTAGGGTAAATGTCAGTTGGCTTTTCTTAGCCGATCATTCGAGTATCTTACGCTCCTGCTGTCTCTAGAGAGTTTGAAAACAGCAGTCTGGGAACAGGTAGAGTCCGGTGAACAGGTCAGAGGGGGGGTTGGGTGGGGGGGGGGGTTTTCATAGCCACAGGCAAGAACAGTTGGAAACTGGGCGCAGCAACGGAGGTGGAACTGGGGACACGTAAAGGAGTCATGAGGCATGGTAAGTCCACATGAGGCATGGAGCATGAGGCATGTTGATTAGTCAATGAGGCATGGTAGTCATGAGGCATGGTTAGTCATCTGAGGCATGGCTAGTTGCAGGACATTGGTCCATTCATGAGGCATGGTAGTACTGAACGGCATGGTAGTCATGAGGCATGGTTAGTCATGAGGCATGGTAGTCATGAGGCATGGTAGTCACTGAGGCATGGTAGTCATGAGGCCATGGTAGTCATAGGAGGCATGGTAGTCTTATGAAAAGGCATCGGTAGTCATGAGGCATGGATTCCATGAGGCAATGGGTAGTCATGAGGCAGGTCAAGTCAGCATAGGCAGTGTAGTGACCATGAGGCATGGGTAGCAATGGAGGACTAGATAGGATTGGGGTAGTCATGAGGCTGGTAAGTTCAGGGTAGGGTTCATGAGGCATGGTAGTCATGAGGATGGTAAGTCAATGAGGCATACAGGTAGTCATGAGGCAATGGTAGTACATAGAGGCAAAAAATGGTAGGTCAACATGCAGGATGGTAGTACATGAGGGCAGGTAGTAAAAAACATGAGGCAAGAATGGTAGTAACTAGAGAGCAAATGGTAGTAACACATGAGGCATGGTAGTAAACATTTATGAAATTGAGGCCAATGTCCTAGGAGGGCAGATTGAGAGGAAGAGCGAGAGAGAGGAAGAGAGATGAGAAGAGAGAGAGAGAGAGAGAAGAGTAGAAGAAGAGAGAAATGTAGAGCAGAAGATGAGAGAAGATGAGAAAGAAGAGAGAGAGAGAGTTAGAGAAGAGAGAAGAGAAAATGACCAGAAGAAGAGG